>NW_007251230.1:346638-349554 GCF_000164805.1 Carlito syrichta
CACTCACCTCAGCCTCCCAAAGGCACGGGATTACAGGCTGAGCCACCGAGCCCGGATCACCTACAGATTTTATACATAGAAATGGTAATGGAAAAAAGATTGTTCTGTATTAGCAAAGAGAATTAAGGGGAAAAAAGACTGTAGTAGGCAATGTTCTAACAGCAAATCAGGTACCCACTCCCCCCTTTTACACTTTAACTCACAAGAAGAATTTTCACTGATTTAAAAGTAAAATTTTTATTGACACAGGTGGTATATTAACTACAATTCCCAACATTGTTACACAAGCTCTCCCTTGCAATCAACAAACTACTCAATTGACAGGTACTGATAACACCCCTCACAGTTCCCATGTCTCAGCCCACAATTGTCACCTTTGGACCTTTAGCCAAGGGACATTCCCTTTTTCTAAGACCCCACACCCATTAACTTCATAAGAAAAAATCTCCTGTGTAAAAAGAATTGCCAGATAAAAGCTCTCTTGATGATCACTTCCTTGAACTACTGAGGATTCCACTATTCATCATCAAGCCAGACTGTGACTCATCAGTACCCTTGTGAGTAAATCAAGCCTAAAATGAAGATCTCAAAAGGCCAGATTCCTTATCAGAAAAAATACATATATAATTATATTGGCAGAAGTATTGGGGCTGAACCCATCAAGGTTCATAATGACTCATTCAAACCTCTACCCAAACTTTTACAAAACAAGAAGGTAAAGAAGCACAAGACCTAATTTTTAAAAAATCATCATCATCATCATACTCTGCTCATGGGGCTTGCAAGCCTGCAATCAGGGAGATCAGGAAGTGAGCCAGGATGTAGTTTCATTGGAGGGTCAAAGGAGAAGAAATCTGCTGCCAAACTCAACTCAGGTGGCTGGCAGAATTTAAGTCCTTGTGGCTGAATAACTAGGGGCCCCAGCTTTTTACGGGCTCTCAGATGGAGACTGCCCTCACTTCAATCCTTAGACGCTGCCATGGTTCACTGCCATCTAGGCTTCCTCAACATGGCTGCTTATTTCATCAAACCAGCAAAAAGAATCTTGTTCTCTAGCCTGTTAAGATGGAATCTTACAAAATGAAGCATAATCACAAGAGTGACACCCCATCACTTTGCCACGCAATGTAACTAACTGAATGTAGTGACATCCCATCACTTTTTGCTATATAACATGACCTAATTAAGGGAGTGATGTGACATCACCTTTGCTACATTCTGTTAGTTAGAGAAGCCATCTATGGCCATACTACCTTGAAGATGCCCAGTCTCATCTGTTCAGAAGCCATTTGCAGGTTCTACTCAAACAAAGAGAAAGGAAACACACAAAGGTTTGGATGCCCGACAGTTCCTCAAAAAGCTAAACATGGAATTACCATATGGCCTAGCAAAATCACTCGTGGGTATCTACCCATAAGAACTTAAAAACAGGTATTCAAACAAATTTGTACTTCTATACAAATGTTCACACCAACACTAATCACAATGGTCAAAAGGTAGAATAACCCAAATTTCCATCAACTAATGAGCTAATGAAAGACTTTTTAAAAGTCATACAACAGAATATGACCCAGTCACACAAAGTAATGAAATATTGACACACACGGGGAGACACCCCTTATCAACAAGGGTGCCTGAATGAAGCATATTTTGTATACCTAACCCTATACTGTACCCCACAATATCAAAATTAAAAATATTGATATAAGAAAAAAGAAATATTGACACATGCTAAAACATGAATCCTATATTTTGCTTAATCTACTGTAAACTCTATATAAAGTACTTATTTTCACACATTTATTTGCAGTTAAAGAATTTCTGTTTTATTTTTTAACAGATTCAAATTCTCTTGTGAAATACTTTTATCTATTTTCTTCATATTTCTTTAACATATTAATCATAGTAATTTTGCAGTCCTTATCAGTCAACTCCAATATCTGGAGGATATTTGGATGTTTTTATTATGTGTTTTATTTTTTCTCTTAGTTTGTGGTTTCTTTTGGTATATCCAATAAATATGACAAATAGATATGTACTAAATGGCAGGCAATGTGCATAAAACATGTATGTGTATAAAATTTATCTCCCAGAATAACATTCATTCAACAAATATTCAGTGAGCACTAACTATGTGCTAGGCACCATGTGCAAATGATACAGTGATCAATGGAGCACAGTCTCTGCCCTCAGAAGCTTACACTCCAGTGCAGGAAGGAGGTATTTAACTCATCATTAGAATGGCCTAGAAGGCTCTACAAAATCTGAGTTCCCTACTATGCATCCCACTTCTATGATCTCATCTCTGACTTGTCTCTACCTTGATCACACCACTCCAATCACATGCTTCCTTGTTGTTTGTTCAGCATCAGGTACACTTCACCTCAATACCTCTTTGCACTTGATGTTCCTTCTGTCTACTATGTTTTGCTCTTCTCCCTGATAGCTGGCATGACTTGCCTGTCACCTCTTCAGATGACTTGCTAAACCTACAGTTGGTCCTTCATATCCTTGGGTTCCACATCCTCAGAGTCACCCAACCGCAGATGAAAATATTCCAGGGGGGTGGAGGACAATAAAATATAATAATAAAACAATAAAAACACTACAGATTTTTTAAATAACACAGAATAACAACTATTTACATTGTATTTGGTATTATAATTAACCTAGAGATGATTTTAAGTATACAGGAGGATGTCTATGTTCTATGGAAATAATACCCCCCCTTTTTTTTTTTTTGAGTTGGAGTCTCACTCTGTCGCCCAGACTGGAGTGCAGTGGCCACTCCCGGCCACCGCAGCCTCGACCTGCTGGGCTCCGGCGATCCTTCCACCTCAGCCTTCCCAGTAGCCGGAATTACAGGCATGTGCTACCACGCCCAGCTGATTTTTTGATTTATTGTAGAGATGAGGT
>NW_007251230.1:349593-382233 GCF_000164805.1 Carlito syrichta
TGGCGGGTCTCGAACCCACGGGCTCAGGCAATCCACTCACCTCAGCCTCCCAAAGGCGCGGGATGACAGGCTGAGCCACCAAGCCTGGCTATTACCCCATTTTTTACAAGGGACTTGAGATCCAGAGATTTTGGTACTTGCAGGGGGTTCTGGAACTATTCCCCCACAGATATCAAGGGATGACTGTATTTTAAATTGTAAATACACCCCCACCCTTCAGCATTTCCCTTCTCCATTCTCTCTGTCTTACGTTTCACCATAGCACATATTTTATGTTTTATTATTTGTTTATTGTGTGTCTCTCTCTTCTATAGTATAAGCTACATGAGAGCAGCAAAGGTTTTCTCGGCTGCTTTTGCTCTCTACTATAGTTTTGACACTAATCAAACAGTATCAGACAAATAGTGTGCACTTGGTAAATATTAACTGAATAATTGAATGAATGATTTAAAACAGGATGGGTGAAGCGCAGGGTATTAAGGGAAAATATAGAAGATGACCTAATCTAATACAGACAATCAAGGAATGCCTATATAAGGAATCTGTGTTTAAGCCAATAAGTAGGAGAAATCAGAAATGAAGACAGAGACAGAATCAGCATACATATGATAGAGTTAAGTACACAAGTTTCAAGAATCTGAAAAACATCAAGTATGGCTGATACATACAATGAAAATGGTAGATTGGCATAATATCAGTTTGAGAGAGAAGTGAAGGTCAGTCATTTAAAGGACTTAAATGAGTAGCCATTCAAGAGTTATTAAAGGCAAGCATATGAACAAACCTGAATTTTTGATCTGTCGTGTAAAGTGGTGAGAATTAATTGGATGGAAGCAAAAATGGTTACAAGGAGATCAATGAGAAGGCTGATGAAGTCATCTAAACTTGATGATGGTAGCTGGAACTTGGTTTTAGCATGGGAAAAAAAATAAGTAAATGGATCGGAAAACTATTTTACTGAATTTTCTACATTGATATTTATCAAGAATTATGCCACGTTTCTGGCTTGAGAAACAGTGTGGAAAATGCCACCACTTTCTCTGGGAGGAAAAAAAGAAGGATAAGAAGTTTAGAGTAGGGGTCAGCAAACGTTTCCTTAATGAATCAGAAAGTAAACATTTTAGGCTTTGTGAGCCATTTAATCTCTGTGGCAACTACCAACTCAACCATTATAATGAAAAAGCAACTAGAGACAATATGTAAAGGAATGAACATAGCTGCATTCCAATAAAATTTTATTTATAAAAACAGCAGTACATGGGGCCATGGTGTCAATCCCTGATTTCAAGAGAAAGATGATGAGTTCGGCTTTTGACTTGATCCTTTCAAGGTACCTCAGAGGCATCAAGTAGTGAGAGCTGCTTCAGAACCACAGGATATACAATTTTAAAGTTCAGAAGAGATATCTAGAGCAGATAGGTTTGAGGTTTGTCAGAAAAGATGGCCCTGAAGCCATGAAAATAAAATTGCCCAGGGCAAGTTGACATAAGAAGAAGAGAAAATGTCCAAACAGGATTCCAAAATAAAACCAACATTTAAGGAACAAACATAGGAAGAACAATCGTCAAGGAATCTAAGAAGGGGCATTCAAACAAGCCAAAAACACAAAAACTAGAACTGAGTAATGTGCCAGAAGCAAGTAGTTCAGGAAGCAAGTACGAAGGGACCAAAAGATTCAAATGCTTCTGAGATTGCGATAACACCAGGATTCAAAATTATATATTGGATTTCATAAAAGGGAGAGGCTGCTGGTAGCCTTTGCAAGAGAAATTCCACGGGAATGAGGAAAGAAGCTAGACTACCATGAAGATTAAGTGGCGGTTATGGAAATAAAAGTGAGAAAGGGCAATTCTTTGGACCTTTCGCTATGAAAGGGAAGAGAGAAGGAAGGTGGCAGCTGGAGAATGACTGGGGTGATCACGCTCTATGAACTAAGAAACGCATTCTTTTCCACTCAACTGTGAGAACCATGATGTGAGGAAATTTGTGCATCTTGTTTAATCACCACACCCTTCCCACTTAGCTGAGTGACCAATTCATGTGTTTGCCCAGCATTTTTAATAGCAATGGTAATGAAAAGGAGCTAAAAGATGAGGAAAGTTTTGAGACACAGAAGAGAAAAGATCATCAGCAAAAGCTCTAGCCTATGAGGCTATAAAGGAGACATCTAGAACACAGGAGGAGGAGCTGGCTTTACAAAGGATTTACAACACTGCTTCCCTGTAACAAGAGGGAAGAAACATAATGGATGAACACAGTTAAAGGTAAATACAGGTAAACACAGGCAAGGCACTGAGCATATTTATTAAGCAGGGGCCAAGTCTTCTAACGATCCTGTAATGCATGAAACTATCCTGCACAACGGAGAATCATCCAGCCCAAAATGCCAACATGACAATAAGAAGCACGGAGATGAAGAGTTTGCCCAGACTAACTTGAATCAGAAGGTCAAATCTACATAGGGACTCTCTCCTAACTAGGAAAAAGAAACAAATAATTTTTCATGAATGAGGAGAAAATCACACACTCCAATTTCTGCATTTCTTCCTCAGAAGGCTTCAGCTGCAGAAGCCACTTGCCAAATGTTTGGGATCCATAGTCACCCATAGCTATACCACTCTCACCAGAAACTAATAATTTACATTTTATGCATATGGAGAGAAGCTCTAAGTAAAGATACACAGAGAAAATCATAATGTAAACATTAAACATATGCCAACATTAACTGAAATCCAGAGATCTGACAACACATTTTTTTAATCACCAAGTTTTCTCCTTTAAAAGTATGAGTCAATGCTGATTCATTAAGTACAATGTTTAATTGGCTTTTCTTTTTAACTTATGCCATTTAAAATAATCCAAGTATAAACAACACAGATTTTTTAACCTACATTTGTATTGCCCCAAAAATAATAATTACATTTCATCTTATGCTTTTGACAAAAGGTTTGACTTGAGGACATGTACAATAAAGATTAAAGTAGCTTCTCACCTTCACTACCCCATCAAAGCCAGGGATTGTGTTAACCTTTGCTTTCTTAGCTAATAATTTGCTTTCAATCTTGTCACCCATGGCTTGAATAGCATGTGTGTCAGGTCCAATAAAAGTAACATCTTCTGCTGCCTGTGGAGAAAAACAAGTTGAAATTTATAACAAAATCATCATGGAACATGATACAGGGTCACAATTTTGTGAAAAGAAAAACTCATATTTATATTTATTAATTATTTATATAGCAAAAACAGCTTAAAAGTAAGCATTTGAGCTAGCACATTAAAATATATATTACTGTATTGCATATAGTACATGTGTGGCTAGATACATGAAACAAAGTCAAATCAGACAACAACAACTTAAAGTAATAAAGTACTCCTGCTTGATATTAACAGTATTCTCTGGAAAAGCACTCTAGGACGTTAAATTTGTATATAATATCTTCCCACCTAATTGAACCAGTAAATTCACCTTTAAACACTTTGTCAATCTCTACCCTGCAACATAGTGCCTAGTGCACAAATATCCACATTTGTTGAACACCAACTCTGTGCCAGGCTCTGAGCTAAATGTAGGAGACAGCACGGATGAAGACTGCAGGATATCAATGAATTCCTGGGAACATGAACAGATCACTGATACCTCAGAGAAACAGACAAAATAAAGTACACCATGTTTATATCCTATGACTACAAAAGATGAGTCAAGAATACAGTAGGGAAGATAAAAACCACAAAATAAACCCCTAAAAAAAATAGAGTGGGAATTTTACTAGGCAGAATTATGGTTTCAATAAAAAAACGTTCTGGACAAACCACACTTAGTTCCTTGACAATGAGTCAACCTCTCTGTGTTTATGCCATTATAGTAAATAAAAACGCTAATGAGGTAAATAGATTTTGAGACAGAACAAAATATGATGCAGTTAGCTCCACCTCAGGGCATATACAAATAAGGGAGGGGCTTGCTGAGATAAAGGATGATGTCATTGTGTGAAGAACTGAAGTTAAACACAAAAAAAGACCTGTATGCTGGGCATCATCAGTAAGATGCCTAACTGTTATTCTCCTAGGCCCTTTGGTCATAACTGGCACAAACAACAAATCGCTTATATGTACATCACTTTGACCTCACCCATTCTACCTGTTAGCATTGCTGCCTGCAAAGAATCTTGGCTCAGGAAAGGAGCTCCACTCTCCTGGTAACTGGAGCAGCTAGAACAGCGTGTAGTGCTTTGACCGCTCTCCCAGCCTTCATGGCCTAGAAGGATTAAGCCACCCAGAGCAGGAAGTGGAGGCAGAACAGGGAATCAACAAAAGGCACATATGAGGAGATAAGTATTTGGGAGATGAGATGATGACAGCAGCTTTGCACATGCAGAGCTGAGATGCCTGTGGGATAGCCAAGGACCTGTGTTCAGGAGGGAGATACAGAGCAACAGATGAGACAAGACCAGGCTGAGATACAGATTTTTTTTTTTTTTTTTTTGAGTTGGAGTCTCACTCTGTCGCCCAGACTGGAGTACAGTGGCCACTCCCGGCGACACAGCCTCGACCTGCTGGGCTCCGGAGATCCTTCCACCTCAGCCTTCTAAGTAGCTGGAACTACAGGCATGCGCTACCATGCCCAGCTGATTTTTTCATTTATTGTAGAGATGAGGTCTTGCTGCCCAGGCGGGTCTCGAACCCGCGGGCTCAGGCAATCCACTCACCTCAGCCTCCCAAAGGCACAGGATTACAGGTATCAAATATAGGAGGGAATTAAAAGTTGTGGATGAAATCATCAGAGAAAAAGAAAAGCCAGAAAAGTTTTTTTTTTCTTAAAGACAGGGTCTCACTCTGACACCCAGACTAGAATGGCACGATCACAGCTCACCCACAGCCTTGACCTCCTGGGCGCAGGTGATCCTTCCATCTCAGCTTCCCGAGTAGCTAAGATTACAGGGGCAAGCCACAATGCCTGGCTAATTTTTTTATCCTCTTTTTGTAGAAACAAGGTCTCGCTATGTTGCCCAGGCTGATCTCAAACTCATGGGCTCAAGCAATCCTCCTACCTCAACTTCTCAAAGTACCGGAATTACAAGCATGAGTCACCATGCCCAGCCCAATGGCTATAAATTCAAGGTGTATGCTCTCTCTCCTGCCCAAAAGCAAGACAAAAGAAAAGGAAAATTTTAGACCTTGAGTCCAATAGTTCGTTCTATTGGAGAACAGCTGCCTTGAAGTTTGATTAGAGAATTAAATAAAATAATGTAGGAAGGGAAACTATCTTTTCCTCCTACCTTCCTAAGTTTATGGCTGGGGTACTTACTACAAAAGACAGATTAACAAAAGAAAAGCTTGTATCCCACATCTTTAAAATAAAATATATTAAAAATAATAAAAAAAGAAAAGCATACACATTTATTTAATATGAATTTTACATGACATGGGAGCCTGCACAAGGAAATGAAAATCCAAAGAAACAGTTAAATGTGAGTGTTTCTTTAATACAGAGTTGATGAAGAGTGGCCGTAATGGAGAAATGATAGGCCAAAGAGCATGAGGTAGGTATAGTAAACTGCAGGAAGTTAGCAAGGCCTGTGTAGATTCCTCTCCGCATCCTTTGGTGTTTGGAGAGGAGGCTGTTCCTTTCCTCCAGGTGTAGGAAGGGCATCTCTTACATGAGGGTCTTATGAAGTGTTCCAGAATAAGTTCAGAAAATCCTCCTTAGGTTTTCCAACCTGCTTCAGGGAAGAAAGGCAGGGGAAGGTCAGAGAGACTTTCCTGCTTCTGCTATTTTCTCCAATTCCTTCAGCTTAAACTATTCAATATGCTAAAGTGCCACATTTTGGAGTAGCATGTCCTGAACCCCAGCAATAATAATGTAAAACCCCAGAGCACCAACCTGAGTGCCACAACTATTAGTTATTGTCTGCTATCTAGAAGTCTCAATAAAAAAAGAACACTAGAATAATAAGACAGCTCAGTCCACAGGATCCCAATAGAGTGTCCAAAAAAATGTATACACATTTTAAGAAAGGAAAAAAAACTGTATTAAAATCGTAAAAATTAATAAGATGAATACAGATCATGTTTGACTTCTTCAATTATAAGAGTTGCTCAAAGTGGTTACCATTAGCGTCCAGACACTTCTGATTATGGTGAACATCTCTTAAAATGTATATACATTATTTGGGCAACCCCAGTATATTACAGGAACCCAACGACCTACAATTTACCAGTGTTACAAGTGGAAGAATGCTAGATAGGAAACCTCCTCAGCTATAACAGATACTCATGAAGTATCCCTCCATCAAATGTTTGTATCTAGTTTTAATAGAATCTTGTCTTCATGAAAACAATTGTATGCAAAAACCCCAAAATGTAAAACACATGAGAAGTGGCACTGCTCTGTATGAGGAGATAATAGTGTTAGGCCTACACCTCCATCCACTTGAGGCTCCAGCTGTAGACTCTAATCATTTCAGACTAGGACAATAATCATATTCATTTCCCTTTATCCCAAACCTGCAACCCATTGAACACTAAGCAAAGGCAAGAGGAAACAATCATGCTTCAACTATCAACTGTCTTTCCATATTCTCATTTTACTTGCTAAGATGAAAGAATTTTATCATAAATGCTATTTTAAAAACCACTACACCAGGCAGACATAATCAAGTAATCAGAATAGTCACACAAAGAGTTGAAGAAATAACATAAATGAGAACATCCAAATACATTATGATTATACAGTAAAACTTCTGATTAGCAGGAGCCCAACAACCTGGCCACTGATTAACCAGATTTTTCTTATGCATTCTAATCTGAAGAAAATTACTCACCCAAAAATGTAAAATTGTTGAAGACAAAAGCTTACATCAAGTATTTAGTGACGATTTTTTTGTCTCACCCAAAACAAAAGAAAAATAGTCAGTAGTATGCTGGATAACTACTCCAACAAGTGTTTCAATGAACTTCCTTTTTATCAATATATTTTAAATGTATCCCCTAGGTTGGCCTTTATAAGTAACTAAAATAAAGTGAGAAAACAGCACCCTACGTTCCTGACTCCCACAATTCTGCAACCCAAGAGCAAGGATGGGGGCAGGATAAGACAGCATGATAATTGCAAAGTGATGGTGCATGTTTCAAAAGTATTCAGTGCCTATGCAAATAAAAACCACACTGAAATACCACCTAACTCTAGTCGGGATAGCCATCATCAATAACTCAAAAAACAACTGGAGGGGATGTGGAGACAAGGGAGCACTTCTACACAGTTGGTGGGAATGTAAACTAGTATAACCTCTGTGGAAAACAGGAGGTTTCTAAAAGATCCAAAAATCGACCTTCCATATGACCCAGCAATCTCCCTTCTAGGAATATACCCAGAGAAACTCAAATCATTCTACAAAAAAGATAACTGAACACGCATGTTTACTGCAGCACTATTCACAATAGTAAAAACACGGGACCAACTGTGCTGCCCATCAAAAGTGGACTGGATGAAAAAAATGTGGTACAAGCACACAAAGGAATATTACACAGCTGTAAAGAAGGACAAAATTATGGACTTCACAGCAACTTGACTGAATTTAGAGTCCATCATACTTAGTGATCTATCACAGAAATAAAGAACTGAGTACCACATGTTCTCACTCATAAGTAGACCTTGAACATTTATCATAATACTTCATAAAAGGGTTTGGCAGTGGTGGGTTACTGCCAGGGGAAGGAGGAGGGAGCACATAACACTAATAAGGGTACCTGATCCCAAATCAAGTGAAGTAAGGATCAATGGGAGGCCCACATTTCATCTGTATGATGACCACTTATGTACCTAACACAGAATTGTAGCCCACATCTTTAAAATAAAAATCTTTAAAAAGGATTTCAGTTCTTGACCAGGCTAGTTGTATGCCTTAGAACTTGAGGCTAGATTTTATCTACTGGTAAACTTTTGAAGTGCTTTTGTTAACCCAGTGTCTTTTGTTATCCATCTAATTATCAGCTTCCCTTAATTGACAGTAAGTCTTTTATATACACTATAGCAATACACTTTATTTCTTAAAAATGCTTTTTCAGGCCCTTTTAAATTTATCATGTGTTATGATAATGAAAAAAAATGGCTTTTTTTCCCCTTCATTACTGAAAAATACTTTTAAAGTGAAGTATAAGTAAGAAATTATGAACTGGACACAGTGGTGTGTGCCTATAGTCCCAACTACTTGGGAGGCTGAGGCAGGAGGACTGCTTGAGCCCAGGAGTTCAAGGCTGCCTTGTCCTATGATAGTATCCTGAACAGCCACTAGGTAACACAGGGAGAACATAGAGAGATGCCATTGAGAGAGCATGAACACAAGAGAAAGAAATAATGAAAAGCTAAAATCACTGCTCTAAGATTCCACTCATTTCCTAAATTCTGTGACTTTATGGTTCTGGACAAGTTTTGACAGAAGAATGGAGTAAAGACTCGGTTTGAGCAGGGCAATGATGAGATTTAATTGTCTTTAAGTTTTATGTTAGGAATGCAAGAACAAAAAAATTGCTATCTGTAAAAATTAAAAAGTATGATACATACATCATTCTTAGAAATACCACAAGTTAGTAAATTCCTATATTATGAATTCAGATTTTTAAATGTATACACTTTAACCAGGAATTACTACTGAGATAATTATAAAACTGAAAAAAAAAAAATTAGGCAAGAGACATAGCCATAGAAAAACTGCTGAACTGCCAAAAAGACCCAGATTCTGGTTTCTAATAATATTCCCTGCTAAAAGTAAACAGGAGTTCTGGTAGAAAAGGTCAGCTCCAGGATTGATTCAGGAGAGATAGAACATGAGATAAACTGAAAGCTTTCAAAAATTAATATAGCTATGTCAAAAGAATTGAGTAGCAGAGGGAAAGGAGTACCCACCAAACATAGTGATGACAATATGAACATCAAAAAAGAATAATGGGAAGATTACAAGGTTAAGTCATCCTTTCAAGACCTCAGAATAAACCTTTTCCTGTATCTCTATTTAAAATACAGTGCTCAACCAGGCTCGGTGGCTCAGCCTGTAATCCCGCACTTTGGGAGGCTGAGGTGAGTGGATTGCCTGAGCCCGTGGGTTCGAGACCCACCTGGGCAACTTGGCGAGACCTCATCTCTACAATAAATCAAAAAATTAGCTGGGTGTGGTAGCGCATGCCTATAGTTCCAGCTAACGGAAGGCTGAAGCGGAAGGATCGCTGGAGCCCAGCAGGTCGAGGCTGTGGTGGCCGGGAGCGGCCACTGCACTCCAGTCTGGGTGACAGAGTGAGACTCCAACTCAAAAATAAAATAAAATAAAATAAAATAACAAGGCTCTTTAAAAAGCAATATAAAGGAAAACTAATTTTATTCCTAAAACTAAAAAAATTAAAAGTATCAAGGTAAAATCTAATACAATGTGTTTTTTTGTTTGTTTGTTTGTTTTTGAGTTGGAGTCTCACTCTGTCGCCCAGACTGGAGTGCAGTGGCCATTCCCGGCCACCACAGCCTCGACCTGCTGGGCTCCGGCGATCCTTCTGCCTCAGCCTTCCGAGTAGCCGGAATTACAGGCATGCACTACCATGCCCAGTTGATTTTTTATTTATTTATTTCAAGTAGCTGGAACTACAGGCGCGTGCTACCACGTGATTTATTGTAGAGATGAGGTCTCACCAAGTTGCCCGGGTGGTCTTGAACCCGCGGGCTCAGTCAATCCACTCACCTCAGCCTCCCAAAGCGCAGGATTACAGGCTGAGCCACTGAGCCCAGCTAAAAGACATTTTAAACGATACAAAACATAAAATAATATAAATTGGAATTAGAAAAGCTCAAAAATAAGGTGACAAGACTCAGGATCCAATTAGAAAAAGACAATCATCTCAGAAGTGAAGACTAAACTAGAAAGAACATAACAGTGGATAATCAAATACTGTCTTATGAGAAAGAGTAAGTGAAGAGAAAAATATTTTTAATTTATAGGTATATCGGAAATGAATTTAAATAGAGAAAATGACAAACAATGAAGATAAAGACCAACTAACATATGGGATTATAGGAATCCTAGAAGAAAACCAAAGCAAATATATCTACTAAAATTCAAGAAAATGCACTTTAATTAAAAATACATAATAAACCGGGCTCGGTGGCTCAGCCTGTAATCCCACGCCTTTGGGAGGCTGAGGTGAGTGGATTACCTGAGCCCATGGGTTCGAGACCCACCTGGGCAGGCAAGACCTCATCTCTACAATAAAATCAAAAAAATTAGCTGGGCGTGGTAGCACGCGCCTGTAATTCTGGCTACTTGGAAGGCTGAGGCGGAAGGATCGCCAGAGCCCAGCAGGTCGAGGCTGCAGTGGCCAGGAGCGGCCACGGCACACCAGTCTGGGCGACAGAGTGAGACTTCAACTTGAAAAAAAAAAAAAATACATAATAAAAGACTACACAACAACAGGCCTGAGAAATTCAACCCAGAATGACCAACATACCAATAAATATCCTAGCAGTGTTATGTAAGAAAAAGAAAATAAGGGGGAAAGGAATATATAACTTATAACAAAAGAGAAATGTAAACTGTCACCGGACTTTGACAGCAACAATTTATGTCAAGAAAATGGAATAGTCTATTCCTGAGTAAGACACTTAGGAAAGAAAATATGACCTAAGAATTTTAACTTCAATAAAACTACCTAGCAAGTATTTGTCCTTTGCAGTAAGGTGAGTTTCCTGGAGGCAGCAGATTGGTGGATCATGCTTTTTTATACAGTTTGCCACTCTGTGTCTTTTCAGTGGTGTATTTAGTCCATACACGTTCAGGCTGATTATTGAAACATGAGCGTTTATCCTTGTCATAGGGCTCTTAGAAGGATGCTTTGTTTTCTTTTAACATGTGCATTTATATATACGTATGTGTGTGTGTTTTCATTTTTGTGAGTACTCTGTATGCAAAAATATGGAACACTTCACGAGTCTGCATATCATCTTTTCACAGGGGCCATGCTAATCTTCTCTGTATTGCTACAATTTTAGAATATGTGCTTCTGAAGCAAGCACATCTTGCAAGTATAAAAGGCCAAGAAAATGTAACAATATGCAAGAACTCGTCAACTCTGAGGAATCCAATAGAACAAGGGTTTGCAAACTAGTCTGTGAGTTCAATCTGACCCACTGCCTGTTTTTGTACAGTCCATGATCTAAGAAGGAATTTACATTTTTTAATTGTTTTTTGGAAGTGAGGTGTTGAGTCAGGGTCTCACTCTGTCACCCAGGCTGGAGTGCAGATTGGAGTATAGTGGAGCAATCCCAGCTCACTGTACCCTCCACCTCCTGGGTTCCAGCTATCTGCCCACCTCAGCCTCCCAAGTAGCTAGGACTACAGGCACATGCCTCCCATCTCAAACTAACTTTTTTAATTTTTGCAGGGATGAGGTCTAACTATGTTGCTCAGGCTGGTCTCAAACTCCTGAGCTCAAGCGATTCACCCACCTTAGCCTCCCAAAGTGCTGGGATTACAAGCATGGGGGGAGGGGATAATCTTTGTAAAATACTGCATTATTACATGTGAAAATTATAATGAAACTGAAACACAGCCATGTTCATTCATTTATATATTGTCTATGGTTGCTTTCTCATTACAAGAATAAGATTGAGTACTTGCAGTAGAGATTGTACGGCCTGCAAAACCAAAAATATTTACTATGTGGCCCTTTACAGAAATAGTTTGTCCATCCTATACTGGAGAATGGCACTTCAGGTAACAAAAATGACTAAAGAGGCATTGAAATAAAGAGCCAGTAGTTAGTAGTAGAACTAAAACCAAGTGACGGCTAAGAAAGACACACATATAGCTTAATGAGACAGAGACAGAGACAGAAATGGAGATAGATATATATCATCTCCATAGATAATAGCCATATTTTCTAACAATCTAGACATAGTAAAACATTTTTTAAGGTAGGAAGATTATGAACAAACACTTTTTTAAAGTTTTTAAGTAATCATATATTTGTCATCCTGAGATTGCTCTGAACAAGACAAATAAGCAATTCTGAGATATTCTAATTCTGTTATTTCCCTTATCCTTGAGAGTCAGAACTCTGAACATGGCAGATAAAGATACAAAGGTTACAAAACAGCTTAAAGTAAAAGTTCTTCGATCTTGAATTTAATTTCAATCTTGAATTTTAATTTCAAAATTGAATTTTAATTTCAATCTTGCATTTTAACTTTTAGGAGTGAAATCATCACCCGGACTCCCTTGCCAGAGTGGGGTTTCTCAGGCCAGTTTGCCAGCCTCTTCAAGGAACTTTTTTGGATTAAAAACTTGAGTTGGAGTCTCACTTTGTCACTCATGTTGGAGTGTAGTGGCACAACTACTGCTTATCTCAGCCTCATCCTCTTGGGTTGAGACAATCCTTACACCTCAGCCTCCTGAGTAGTTGGGACAACAGGTGCATGCCACAAATGCCCAGCTATTTTTTTTTTTTGCTTTTTTTGTAGAGCAAGGTCTCGCTATCTTGCCCAGGTTGGCCTTGAACTCCTGGGCTCAAGCAATCCTCCCACCTCGACATCTCAAAGTGCTGGGATTACAGGCGTGAGCCACTGTGCCTGGCCAAAAAATATTTTTTGTTAAGTGCATTCTTATGTTTGGCTGGGAAGCCTCAGTAAAGATTAATATTTTGTACAAAATGAACCATGGTGAAATGTCATAGGCTTGGACATGAGCGGTCAAAGCAGGATCCAGTCTCTGTTGTACCATTACCTCCAAAACACTCAAACTTTGCTTTTGGTATGAATGAGGCCAAAGAATACCTCATGAGGATAGAGGCAGAAGAGTTGATCAGGAATCCAACTTACTAATGTTTGCAAAGAAAAAGAATCTTCCCAATGCTGTGAGTGCTACTGAAACCACAGAGAATCTGGGACCACATTGTGTGAGCAACAGTAACTGCTATGTCAGGCCACTTGTACCAGCAGCATGGAGAAGGGCTCGCTACAGGACCAGGTGCTACCCAATCAATGATGCAATGGGAAATAAATGGATGGGGGAGAACTCATCCTCCTTCCTCTTTCTTCCTCACTCTTTTGCCAACTACACTTATTCCCGGTGGCAAACTGTATAGCGTGCCAACAGCTGTATACTGAGCTGTAAATATCGCGGACACACCTGCATACAGATTTCTAACTGAATGTAAGTAGTTGTTGCTTCCAACAAGGCTACCTCTGGTACTCCTATGTAATATTACTCAGTCTTTTTTCTTCTTCTTCTAACTGAAAAACAAATGAAAAGTCAGTTTAGCACCAGTCTGGGATTTTAGGCATGTTAGAACCTGGGCTCCAAAGAGTTACTGGGAAAAAGGGGAAAGGTGCCCAGCTTAACAGATGTGGTAAAATCTATTTTGGCAGTTGACTTTTAACCTGTGCTCAGCATACTTTTAAAAATAATCATTAAAAATAAAAGATATGGGAACATTTGAATGCTGATAAGGGAGAAGCATTCCTAGTGTCATTTCTGTGATTCCCCTGGGGCAGGATAAGCATGGCTACTAAGCCACGTTGTCCTGAGTCTGTGTGAGGTAACAACTCCTTAGAGAAGACTGGGATGTGAACCCTAATTAATTTTCCCAAACATGATTATAGGTGTCAATAAAGAAAGCAGCAAAACCCCCTAGAGTAGGGTGCCCTTGGCACTACATTTATAGAAATCATTTTCCCACTACTGCCTGGGGAAGGGGGTGCACACCTGATCAACAAGGGTACCTGTATAATGAACATTTGTATACCTAACTCTGAATTATACCCCACATCTTTAAAATAAAAAAAATTTAAAAGAAAAAAAAAAGTCATTTTCACTAACTGCTATCAACTCACTGGAAATGAAGAAACCAATCTAGGTGATTCATTAGGATAAACATAAACAGTCCCAGGATTATTATGGGAAATGGATGGAGGAAGGGAGCAAAGTTTGTATTATTTTAAAATTCAAAAAGAAAAATGTATAAACCAATACGGTTTTTAAATTTGCTTGGGATGCTAAGTTTGCAAATGTACTTAAAATCTAATGACAGACTTACAAACTGCATTTAGTCTATAGTACACTGTATACTGTGACAGTTTAACCAAAGGAACCTGTGTCCTTCTCTTTCAATACTACTGAGATCTGGATTTCATTTGGTCTAATGTCTATTCTGTATTTAAGTGTCTACTTGGCACAATGCACTCAAGTAATACTATTACTTCCAGATGACAGCCATGTACAGTATTTAGTTAAGGAAAGAGAATAGTGAGAACTTTCTCCACTGTAGCGATTGGTAGACGTTTCCTAGTTAAGTATACTTTAAGGAATATAGTAAACGACATAGCCTTGTTTCTCACACATAGCTGGTGCGTGAGCACTACAGCAATAGAACACTATTTCTGATATGTGGCAGTAGGATGAGTTCCATTTCTATTCATTAACCAATATTGAGTCACAAAATTGTGGGATTTTTTTTTTTTTTGAGTTGGACTCTCACTCTGTCACCCAGACTGGAGTGCAGTGGCACGCTCCCAGTCACTGCAGCCTCAACCTGCTGGGCTCCGACGATCCTTCCGCCTCAGCCTTCCAAGTAGCTGGAACTACAGGCACGCGCTACCACGCTCGGCTAATTTTTTTGATTTATTGGAGAGATGAGGTCTCACCAAGTTGCTCAGGCGGGTCTTGAACTCGCGGGCTCAGGCAATCCACTCACCTCAGCCTCCCAAAGCGTGGGATTGTCGGCTGAGCCACCGAGCGCGGCCAGAAAATTGTTAAACTTATTAAATGTTTGGGTTTTCTAATAAATATACTTAAGGCAAAAATGGTTTTTGGAACTTATTACTTTAATAAAAACTATTATAACAGGCTGGGCATGGGGACTGATGCCTGTATTCCCAGCATTTTGGGAGGCCAAGGCAGGAGGACTGCTTAAGCGCAGGAGCTCAAGACCAGCCTGGGCAACATACCGAGACTTTGTCACTACAAAAAAAAATCAAAAAATTAGCAAGGTATGATGGTGCAAGCCTGTAGTCTCAGCTTCTTGGGAGGCTGAGGAGGAAGGACTACCTGAGCCCAGAAAGTCGTGGCTGTGGAGAGCCATGATCATGTCACTATACTCCAACCTGAGCAACAGAGGGAGACTCTGGCTGAAAAAACAAACAAACAAAAAATTATTTAAACAGACAAACTGGAAATCTCTGAAAACTTTCTCAGTAATATTTTCAAACCTATGGAGGAAACCTTTCTTTCATTTTAAAAAATTTGAATTTCTACATGCTATGCTAATTTTGGAAATGTTTTTTCCATTCCTAGAAGACTAGAATTAAAGTTTGTTAGTGTTTGTCATTTCTTTTGTGCACATCTGATTTCTTCTTTTTATTTCCCTGTAATCGGCACTGATATCTATTTACAGAGTCTGGTTGATTTGTAAAGAACCAGTTAAATCAGTGTAAAGTTAAACCAGTTAAACCAGTGTAAAGAACCTGGGCAGTTAAGCTTCAACATTCTATACTCTTTGTACAGATCAGGATACTAAAAAAGGATGAGTTAACATAAACCTGAGTGGGCTGTTAACCTTTTTTCTCTTCAGGAAATGCAGATGCAATAACATTTCCAGCTGAAAGACTCATTCTAAGTTCCTAATGCTTAAGAATGCAAATGAAGTATTTTGTCTTCTCTGTGCCTGGAGGTGTTATGTGAGAAAATAGAAAGAGGTTTCTAGGATTAGTTCCACAGATTTCCTTTTTTCATGTAAAATCTTAGACTAGTTGCACTAGCAAGAATCAAAGAAAAGCAATATAGAAGACACCCAGAGAAAACCGAGTAACTTGTCTAGCAATAAACACGGAGAAAACTGGAGTTAAAAACTTCCGGGCTTTGGAATGAATTATAGCCTCCCTTTTCCAAAGAAACCCTAGTTTTAATATTAGAACATTAAAGAAAATAAACTGCCAAATACTGAAAATCAGTTAAATAACACTAAATTTCCCTAGATAAAATTGCTAAATGTATCATTCGGCTACCTTGCATTTTCTAGAAGTTACATTTCAAGAAGTTGCCTTAAAACAATGAATAATGCTTTAAAGACACTAACATAAATTTCAAAGTTTCTTTTAAATGTATCTTTTAAGAAGATGAGATAAGAAGGTAAGAAACTTTAAATTTGGAATATATTCCTAAAGTCCTGCTTATGCAAACTGATCATAGGAGTTATTTCATTTTGAAGTTGTAATTTCTTTTATATCTCATATAAAATACTTTTATATCCCTACAATATGGATATTTAAAATGAGCTGTTTTTCTTTGTCCCTGATTCAATTATTTTTATTGTTTCATGAATACTAAACTTAATCGGTAACTTTTTGGTTGCAAAATATTTTTCCACTTCAACTTTGGACTATAACTTATAATAACTATGAATTGAGAATGGAGATTTGATAAGATTTCAATGAGCATGAAGGGCCAGTGATGCACATGCCCGATGCCAGCCACCCCCCCTCTCCTTTGCACTCTCAGAAGTAGGTTGGTTTGGGCAGACATAGTTTTCATATACAAAGTGTTTACAGTCTAATAGAACAAACAACACACATACCAAACAATAAAAACAACACAACAGACAGTAGTCAATGCACTAACACAGGTAAAAAATCAGACACAATTAATAGAGTCCAACAAGGAAACCAAAGGGGCAGCACTTAAGGGGAAGAAAGACAACTGGAATTTGGAAAAGTAGCATGTGAAAAACGAACATTGAAATAAACAGTAAATCACCTTTCTCACCAATCCATAAATGGCTCTTTGATCATCGGAGTCTACACACACAACCAATGTAAATCCATAAGGATCTTGTCTCTTTTTCTTAAGACCTGCGACAACCTACTTCTGAGAGTGAAAAGGGACACAAATCAGATCTCCAATTTCATATACCTTTGGGGTCTGCTTAACACTTAGTCACTCATTCATTCATCCACAAATAGTTGCCAAGTACCAACCCTGTGTCAAGACTGTGCTGAGTCTAGAAAATCAGTGAAGGACATGACAAAGACGCACCACTGACCTCACCTAGTTGGCCGACTTGAAAGACAAAAATACAACAAGCAATTAAAATCAAAACACAGTATGACTAATGCAGTAGAGGAATTACAGAGTACTCTGAGAAACTAAAATGGCAATCACACTAAAGCAAAGACAGACAGAAGCTTTGTTAGCCAACTCAACATAAGTTTACTACAACAATATCTCTATATGTAAAGTGGCAATATTGCAATTACCAACTGAATAAATAAAAAACAAAGGGAATTCCTCCCAAGATATACATTCCTTCCCCTTTGCTCCCAAGAATTTCTCCCTTCAATGCATACCGTTACCATTTAACACACTCAGATCACCTAAGACTTCTGTTTTTTGACTAATTCCACAGTGCCTTCCTAACCTTCTAGTTAAATGAGACATGAGAATGCAATCTTCTCCCTTCATTAAAGTAAAGCCTTGGAAGTGATGAAGCAAAAAAACTGGCCTTGTATGTAACAGACCAAGCTGTATTTTATATCAACTACCAGTAAATATAAACATTAACTCAGCAAAATGATATTCTTAACAATGTTTTAACAGCCTGTGTGACTTCCCTCAGATATGTTATCACCCCTTACCTAGTCCTTAGAAGTTATGACTGACACCACGCATATCCCTATCACTTCCCATTACACTAGAATCTTACAAAACAACTGGTGGGCAGAGTTTTAAATTAATTCTTGCATAAAAGAAAGTCAATAACTAGAAGCAGTGGGGTGTAATGATTAGGAACAGGGACTATGGAGCCTGAGTGAACTCCACCGCCTCCACAGACTACCTGGTTGGCCTTGGACAAGTAACTTTGCCACTTTATGCCTCGGTTTCTATGTCTGTGAGGCTCACATGAATCAATATGCATAAGGCACTAGGACAGAGGTGACCCATAGTAAGCTGCTACATAAGGTGAAGGCACTTAGGAGTCCCAGTTACACAGCAGTTGTCCGTTGAGGACTCCCAGCTTTCCCTCATGGGTGTAGATTGTTTCCTGCATTCCAAGAGCCTCTGTTCCTGAGATAGTACTAATGCTAATTAGGTTGTGGCCCCTTAGTCACCAGAGGCTAAATAAACCTCTTCCCCACACCTCTCATCCCTTCCTCTCAACTGGCTCCTTCCTCTCGGCCTAACTCCCTGCTTGCTTGCATACCTGCATTCCCTTAGATCACGCCCTGCAAAAAAAGAGCGAGACTCTGTCCTCAGAAGAAGGAAAGAGGTAGCACTGACAAAATTAGAAATGTCAACCACAATACAGCACCAAGTATCCTGCCACAGAGACTGCTGGAAGACAGACAGAGCAAATTCTCGTGAATGCCACCCTGAGGAATGCAGGCTCTGCAGACAACAGACAGCCACGAGAGATTCTGAAGTTCAGAGCTTCAGGAGGATCAGCCTGGCAGCAGTGCTGAGAAAGCGCCACATAGGAAAGCAAGAGATAAGACGCTCAAGGGCCACGTGAGGCAAGCAGGAACAAACGTGTAGGAAACAGAACAGCAGAGAGAACTGAGCAGACAGAAGAGAGGTGAGGAAGGTCACAGTCCTAAGAATAGTACCCCTGCCATGGATTTGCAAGGAATGGGTAAACTATGAAGTTCTAGGGAGGGGAAGCCGTCAAATAGATGATGGAGAGGAGTATCATTTGAAAGAAGCATGAAAGGGGCTTCCAGCGTGCTGACATCTGTTCTATTTCTTGACTTAGGTTATATTAATTTTGTGTGTGTTCACTGCACGAAGATTTGTTAAGCTATACATTTATATTATGTGTCTGTTCTGAATACATGTTTTATTTTACCATAGAAAAAAACAGGTAAAGATCCGTATCAGAAAAGTTAATTAAAACATGGAATCAACAATCAGGTTTGGTAACAAAAATAATGAATTTCATTTTGAACATAAGTGACTTGATCATAGGATAACTAGAAGAGACTTCTATGGAAGACATTCTTACAGGGACCTGAAAAATGACTTCAGTTAGAGGAACACTAAACCAGTAAATGTACATTTTCTTGCATAAAAGACTGCCCCAAAGCCATAAACACCTTAGGAATTCACTCCTGTCATGTGCCGAGAAGTCCTTCTGACAGATTTGAAATAGCTTACTGACTTTATGATTGCTTTAAATACTTTACTTCTGACATAAAAAGGATATTTTGGGTGAACTATTATACAAATCTCTATGGTTTACAATGTGTTTTGGTTTTAAAAGCTCAATTTAGACACTGAATTTACTATACTTGACAAGGCTTCAACTCTGTGTTTTAAAAAGGCTACTTAATTACAAATAAACTTCAAAAGTTTTTTTTGAATTTTTGGTCTTAATATTTACATTAGAAGTTGAATACAGAAACTATATTAGAAGTCAAAATTACACATAAACAGAAACCAAAAATGAAATGCATGATCTGGGGATAACAGTTCATAAAGCCCACCCACCTACCAATCAGAAAACACTGCTCCGGTCATTGAATATTAATTACAAGACATTTTTAACTATTATAAGAGGGGACTAGATTCTAGTTAAGACCTGCCAAGACATAAAGAACAACATCTCGTGAAATTTGAGCTCACCCAGGGATACCAAAAAAAAAAGAAAGAAATGACAACTAATTTGAAATACATTCTCTGTCATCTTTATGTTACCAGTAACAAAACCCTAAAGAGATTTAGTGCTTTCCTAATATGGCTGTCCAACATAGCAAAGTATTTTCAAATTAACAACATGTCAGTCGATTCCAGGGTGTTTTTGGTGAGAAGTCAGTACAGAAATGATCTTGGGTTGAAAAGGATCTAAAATAAGAATTGTACAGTACTGGGGAAATATAAAAAATTATAACTATTGTTGCCAGAATTAAATGTTCAAGATGAAGCTATAAAATAGTTACTTTAAACTGACTTAACTATAATTTCTAGATTTAAAAAAGTTATTTAAAATAGTTCTTTAAAAATTCTTACTATTTGGATTAAAAAGAGCATTAATATGATAATATCAAAAAAAAATTCTTACTACATAAGTTCTTTAAAATAAGTCTTTAAAAGTTACGATAACCCTGGATGATGTCACAGGTCATCCAGAAACCACATACAATATATTATCCCCACATACAATATATTATCCCCACTTTGTGGTCAGCTGCCTGAAAATAGCATAGCTTCCTATACATCAAAAACCTCACTAACTTCTCACAGACCCCAACTGACTTATTTCCAATAATTCCTCCTTCCCGTGTTAGTCGCAACATGCAAAGTCATAGTTCTGATTCTTAATATCCAATCCACAAACTCAAAAATCAACAACCAACACATTTATTAAACAGCCACAGCACGGGGTGTTGTTAAGCCTGCTTGTGCGTCACCTCTACATCCTGTCCAGGAGAGCTCCATTCAGGGTTGGGGGTGAATGCCTTGCCTCTTCTAGAGTATAACTCAAATATCTTGGGAAAACCAGAAACTCTTCCAATCTAATCTCACACTACTGTTTACATAAGCTACTATATATGTTACATATGTTTTATCATTGCAATTAATTCTCAATTGTCCATGGAAAATTTTAAGTTCACAAAATAATTCCTCCACAGCATTTCTGAATTCTGTCCACACCCTCAACTGACATCTACTGAAGAGAATGTAAATCTAGTATTATTAAATATAATTCCTGGGCTATATACATTTAAATTATGGAACACATTCTCAGATTTTTTCTATACCTTTCTATTTTGTATTTTCCATATTATTATGTAGTCCACATCCACTAGCAGAAATAACTATACCAAATGTTTTTTAATTCACATGGTAACCCAAAATCTCTTTCAAGTAACTGGAACTAAAGGAAAGGGTAGAGAAATGTGTATTAAACTAAATATACTTGTACAGACACACAGCTATTTCAAACACCATATCTAGACCACTAAATAGACCAACTAAAAAGCCCTACTCTACCTTTGACCCTGCCTTACTGAACATTCTTACTAAACATTTCTATAAACCACACAAAGACATTTGATTGCCCAGTTCAATATGCATGAAGCTCAAAAAGAATCACAAAATATTAATGCAAAGCTATCTGAACTTGATGGAATGACAAGACTTAAAGAGAAAACGGTACAATTTTAAGACTCAAATCCCTAATAACAAATAAAGTGAAAAATGTACAATACTTCTCAGCAGGAAACTAATAAACATTCTTGAAAGAAATGTAAGAAAACCAGCCAGTCACAGTGGCTCATGCCATAAACCCTGCATTTTGGAGGCCAAGGCGGGAAGATTGATTGAGCCCAGCAATTCGAGATCATCCTAGGCAACATAGCAAGATCTAATCTCTACAAAAAAAAAAATATATATATATATATCCCCGCTACTTGGGAGACTGAAGCAGAAGGAATGTCTGAGTCCACTAGGTCAAGGCTGAAGTGAGTCATGATCATGCCACTGCACCCCAGTCTGGAGTTGAGACTACAACTCAAATAAATAAATAAATTTAACAAAATCTACATCAATGGAGAACTATACTATGTCCTTGGATTGGAACACTCAATTACATATTGATGTCATTTGTTCCCTAATTGATCTATAGTTGCAATGAGGTTTCAATTTTTAAAAATCAGTTTTTTTCCATGGAAATTGATAAGCTGTTTCTAAAATTTATTTTGGAAACAAAAAGGTCCAAGAATAGCCAGAATATCTTCAAGTAGAAAAAGAAATATAAAGCTTTAGTAAATCTGACAATGGACTGACATAGAGACAAACAGACCAATAGAATAAAGAGCCCAGAAACAGATACATGCATATTGGGACACTTGGACTACAATGAAAGCGTACACTAGAACCATGAAAAAAGGATGATCTTTTTAATAAATGGTTTTTGGACAACTGGATATCGACATGGGGAAAAAATTAACCTTGATCCTGATCTGAAAAATATACCAAAAAAAAAAAAAATAGACTTAGGTTGACCTGAATGTAAAAGTCAAAACAATCATGCTTTTAAAAAGATAATATAAAGGAATGTGCTCATGAGCATGGGTAAGAAAAAGATCCTTTAAACAGGTCATATAAAAATCACTAACATAAAGAAAAAGACCAATCTGCTGCATAACACTGACTAGAGAACTTTTCTGTTCACGAAAATGAGAGTGAAAGGCGAGCCATCAAGTGGAAAAACATATTTGTAACACAAAAATTCACCAGAGGACCCATGCACAGAGTCTGTAACAAACTTTTACAAATCAATATAAAGAGACAGAAAAGCCAATAGAAAACAGTCAAGAAATTTGAAGGGACACTTTACAAAAGAGGAATGCTAACTGGCCAATAAACATAATAAACATAAGAAAAAGCATCAACTTCAAAGATTTATTAGGAAAATGCTAACTAAGACTATCTTGAGATATTACTAGTAGGCTGACTTCACAGATGTGCTATCTGTACAGCTGCACAACGCCCTACATATGGCTTCATGCTCTGCTGTAGTTGCCTGGAAATGCTTATTTCTTTTTTTTTGGGGGGGGGGGTTGGTTTTTTTTTGAGTTGGGAGTCTCACTCTGTCGCCCAGACTAGAGTGCAGTGGCCGCTTCCGGCCACCGCAGCCTCCACCTGCTGGGCTCCGGCGATCCTTCCACCTCAGCCTTCTGAGTAGCCGGAATTACAGGCATATGCTACCACACCCGGCTGATTTTTTTATTTATTGTAGAGATGAGGTCTCGCCAAGTTGCTCAGGCAGGTCCCGAACCCACGGGCTCAGGCAATCCACACACCTCAGCCTCCCAAAGGTGCAGGATTACAGGCTGAGCCACCGTGCCCAGGCAAAATGCTTATTTCTTAACAAAGACCCCACATTTTCATATCGTATCGGGTTCCCCAAATTAGTCAGCAAGTCCTGACTACAACATGCATACCAGAATGGTTAAAACATATAAGGGAAATCACAGTATCAGCACTGGCAAGGATGAGGAGCCGTAAGAACTCTCACACACCACTGGTTAAACTTCTGCATGCCCATAACTCTGCAACACTACACCTTGGCAAATACCCAACAGCACCATGGGTGAATACATACCCAGGGATGTGCAGAAGAATATGCTGACAGAAGCATTTGTATGCGACTGTCTAAATGGAAAACAATCCAATGTACATTAACACACGACTAGATAAACTGAAATTAATTGTGGTATGTCCCCACAATAGAATATTAGAGTAATGAAAATAGATGAATCTTTCAATGAATTCCACAAACTTACTGTTAACTGAAAGAAGCCACAAAACCTTTATAAGTATAAGATCATATAAAGTTCAGGACACAGGCTAAACTGTACAGTCATAGGATGCATATTAAGGAGGCAAAAGTGTGAAGAGAAACTAGGAAATTATTCCAAAAAGTCAGGATAGTAGTTCTCTTGACAGGGAATTGTATCAATTGAAAGAAGCACAAAAACGGGGCTTCTGGGGGGCTGACATCTGTCCTATTTCTTGACCCAGGTAATACTATATGAGTGTTCACTGCACAATAATTTGTTAAGTTGTACAATTATATTATGTGCATTGTTCTGTATGCATGTTCTATCTCACCATTTAAAAAATAGGTAAATATTCAAAATAGACAGATTTCTTGTTAATATCATGAAAAAATTTCAAACCATTAACACTGAGAAAGATAGAAAGGTTTTTTATCAGGTGAATTGATAAATTACAGCCTGTGGGCCAAATCCAACCCACCACATGTTTCTGTTAGTCTAGGAACTAAAAAAGGTTTTTACACTTTTTAATAGTTGAAAAAAATCAAAAGCAAGCCAGATGCAGTGGCTCACACCTATAATCCCAGCATTTTGGGAGGTGGAGGCAAAAGGACTGCCTGGACCCAGGGGTTCGAGACCAGTCTGGGCAACTTGGCAAGACCTCGTCTCTACAATAAATCAAGAATGTGCTGGCCGTGGTGGTGCATGCTTGTAGTTCCAGCTACTTGGAAGGCTGAGGCAGAAGGATCTCCTGAGCCCAACAGGGTTTGAACCTGCGGTAGCCGTGAGCATGCCACTCTACTCCAGCCCAGATGACAGAGTAAGACTAAGACTCAAAAAAAAAAAATCAAAAACAGAATAATATTTTGTAACATGCTCAAAATTATGTAAAATTCCAATTTTAGTATGTGTACATACAGTTTTGTACCCATTCATTTACTGATTGTTGAGGGCTACTTTCTTTTTTTTTTTTTTTTGAGTTGGAGTCTCACTCTGTCACCCAGACTGGAGTGCAGTGGCCGCGCCCGGCGACCGCAGCCTCGACCTGCTGGGCTCCGGCGATCCTTCCGCCTCAGCCTTCCAAGTAGCCGGTATTACACTACCACGCCCGGCTGATTTTTTGATTTATTGTAGAGATGAGGTCTCGCTGCCCAGGCGGGTCTCGAACCCGCGGGCTCAGGCAATCCATTCACCTCAGCCTCCCAAAGGCGCGGGATTACAGGCTGAGCCACCGAGCCCAGTTGAGGGCTACTTTCATACTACAACTATAGAGCTGAATAGTTAGAACATAGCTAGACAGTTGTGACTGTACAGCCTGTGAAGCCTAAAATACTTATATCTGGGAGAGAAAGTCTGCCAAGTGCTTGTCTATGATAAAAGGGTTTAAGATTCCAGTCATTATAAATTTGAGCAACAGCTGGGTAACTATTTACAGAGATACCTTAGAAGTGATTTCTGTATGTATAAGTACAGTATACACTAGAACAAAGCTAGATAATCCACCTCTTATTAATGTGTTATTTAGCATCTATATATGAGGCAGACACTTTTCTAGGCACTAAAGAAACAGCAACAACCAGAAGAGGTAAGAATTCCTTTGGTTGTATAGGTTATATTTCAGTGGTTTTATTTGTTTATAAATATATATCAGGCAGCAGTAACTACTATAGAGAAAAATAAATTAGGAAATAGAAAGTGAGAGTATAAGCCAGTGGGAGTACAGTAATGCGTCTTAAATTGGATACTCAGGGTAGACTTTCTTGACAAAATGACTGTAAATAACTGCTTAAAGAAGGAGAGGGGTTGCCAGGTACAGTGGCTCACACCTGTAATCCCAGCACTTCGGGAGGAGGAGGCAAGAGGATTGTCTGAGCCTAGGGGTTTGAGACCAGTCTGGGCAACTTAGCAAGACCTTGTCTCTACAATAAATTTAAGAATTAGTCAGGTGTGTCACACACCCGTAGTTCCAGCTTCTTGGGAGGCTGGGACAGAAGGATGGCTGGAAGTCCAAGAGGAGAAGCCTGTGGTGGTGAGTGCCACTACACTCCAGACTGAGTGACAGAGTGAGACACCGACGCAAAAAAAAAGAAGGAATGAGTCATGCACGTATGTAGAGACACAATATCAAAGTCAGAGGTTATGAGCATACATGACCTCAAGAAATAGCCAAAGCTGGCCTGGGCAAGGCAGGAGGATCACTTGAGGTCAGGAATTTGAGACCAGCCTGGGCAACACAGCAAATAATAATAATAATAATTAAAAATTAGCCTAGCAAGTTAAGTCCCAGCTACATGGGAGGCTGAAGTTGAAGAATTGCTTTAGCCCCGAGAGTTTGAGGCTGCAGTGAGCTATGATCACACCACTGCTGTCCAGTCTGGATGACAGAGTGAAGGAAAGAAGGACAAATGGACAGACAGGAGGAAGAGAGGAGAGAAAGAAACAGCTAAAACGGTGAGAAATAGTAAAAGAGTAGGTCAGAGAAGCAGGGGTGGGGCCTTGCAGGACTTTGGCAGTTACTCAGAAGGAAGAGAGAAATAATCATAGGTACTTTATTGTTTGCTTTTCAGCAGAGGAAGGCTATGAGGGCAGACTTAAGCGTTGATGGGTCACTCCTAGGGGTCTTTGAGAAGACCATGGAGGCAGACAGGGATAGAAACCTGGAGGCCAAATAGGAAGCTGATGTCGTGCAGGAGAGAGATGGTGGTGAAGGAAGTGACCAGTAGTACTGGCAGTGGTGAGAAGTGGTCAGAGACTACACTTATTTTGAAGGTAGAGCCAAGAAAATTAACCAAGTGTGGCTTAACGGCAAAAGCTGGCAGACAAAGATGATATCAATGTTTTTACCACTTACTGAACTGAGGAAAGGGTCAGAGAAGCAAGCCCCACACATGCTGATTTCCTGAAGCATTTCGAGGCTCATATGGGTTTTCTGAAGAGCTTGAGTGATGAACTAATTGAAGTCCAGCACTCAGAGTCTTTCGCCATCTGGATTTGCTTTTCCATCACACTTGAAGGTCTGCCCAAGCTTAACACTCTGCAACATCCCATCTTTTACCATAGCCACGGAGTTGCTCATACCCAGCCCCGTCCTGGAGTGTCGCCACCCTCATGTCCATTCTTTGCCTCCCTCATCCCCTCTATCTAAGTACTACCTAGAGCCAGGCTCGGTGGCTCAGCCTGTAATCCTGCGCGTTGGGAGGCTGAGGTGGGCAACTTGGCAAGACCTCATCTCTACAATAAAATCCAAAAATTAGCTGGGTGTGGTAGCGCACACCTGTAGTTCCAGCTACTTGGAAGGCTGAAGCGGAAGGATCGCGGAGATCAGCAGGTCGAGGCTGCGGTGGCCGAGAGTAGCCACTGCACTCCTGTCTGGGTGTCAGAGTGAGACTCTGACTCAAAAATAAAATAAAATAAAATAAAATAAAATAAAATAAAATAAAATAAAATAAAATAAAATAAATACTACCCAGCTTCAAGGCCTAGTTCAAACACCACCTTCCTCATGAAATCTTGCTGGATACCACTCTCCCATCAAAAGTGGTCACTTTCCCTTCTGTCTTCCCCACATGGCAGCGGTAACTCTCCTATGAGTAGATTACCTCCTCCCAGTATCTTCCTCTGTTTTATTCCCCCTATAAACCTCCTCAGGATGGGAACCTGCCACATCAAAAGATATATGTGAAACAAATGAGATAAGTTCTAAAGTCTTTCCAGCCCATGATTTTCTTCTATTTTGTGTACTTTGTAACTCTCATGATACCACAGTTATGAAACCTAGCTTCATAAGGGCACAGAGTATATATGATAGGAATAAATTCCTATGGAGGAAAACCAACATGAAATAATCTTCTTCGCAAAACACACACACACACACACACACACACACACACACACACACACACACACACACACACACCTTATAGGAAATCTGACAATTCTCTCTTCAGCAGTACCCAACCCCCAGCTTGCCAGAGTTAACAACTACCTTTGTGCAGCACCTACAAGAGACATCCTTTGATTGCTGCAATTATCATATAGTACTGTCCTATAATTATGTGGTAGAAAAGACATTTTGTGGAAGAGTTGGACAGCTCACAACTTTCCCGAACTGCCCTCTTCCAAACACATCAACAGGCCCCATTGACTGAAGTCCTTTTGGATGGCATGATCTTGCTCTCTGAACACAGACAGGTGTATCAAAGGGCAGCTGACACGAACTAGATCTATTGGAGTCCCTTTCCTAGAAACAGGGAATGGGGACCGAGAGAAAAAGAAGCTTCCCTCTTCTCAGGACCCCAGATCTACAGCACGTAAGTTCAGGGGCTATGGAGTTGGCATGCTTCCAGGGAAGCAGAGGAGGAAAGTAGAGACACCTGCAGAAAGAGCTTAAAGAATGAAGTACAAACACTGAGAGATGTAAGACCTGGCAGCTGGCTAATCTGTTTCCAGGACTTTCTTCAAGCCTAGCTGTCTTCTCACTCTTGGATTCCTCAAGGCACCCCTATATAACATATAGTACTGGTTGCCTGGCAACATCATGGAAGGCAACTCACAGTCCTGACACTGGTTCCATAAGGCACAAAGATTAATAAACTTTAAGTACTGAAATTTTAAACTGAATATTAGTAACTGAGTGTTCCTTCAGTCCCCTAATCCAATATAAGGTTCAGTTATAATAATCAAAACTCAACACCTATAAATAAGTTTCCTAGAAAGGCAAATTCTGTGCCCTACTTTTATAACTAAGTTTCTCAGTGTCTAGTATAATGGGATAGGAAAACTGTTCAATAAATAAGTGACAAAGGGAAAAAAATGCTGTTAACCCCTCCCCTCAACACATACCCCAATAATACTTTTAGACAGAAATTCTTCTAAAATTAGATCTCCCAATTCTGGATTTCTCTACCATTTGCTCAGATCTGCCTTTATTCTATCAGTCAGCTTTGACCTTAAGCTTGCTGTCCTCATGGTCACAATATGGCTGCCAGCAGCAACCAAGCCCTCTCATTCACAAAAGAGTAAAGGTGGGAGGTGGAAGAGGGAGGACATGGATGGAAAAAAACAAAAGAGAACCTGGTTTCCAACACCTCACTCTTAAGGATGAGAAAATTCCTTTCCCAGGAATTCCAAACAAGCCTCTCATTATTTTTCATTGGCCCATACTGGTTTAAGACTTGATTAATCCCTGAATCAATAACTGTCAGGGAAGATAAGATGATCATGAATGGCCTCCACAAATCACTTGTGGTGGAAAGGATGTTGGCGAGGCAAACTGTTCACCGGAATATGAGTGTGTGTATTCAAATACAAGTCCATATACGAGTGCCTGCTACATACACAAGCATTTACTGAAGCATTTGTGCAATGTAACCACCACCTGCTAGGCAGACAGAAAGTCAAAGAAGCATATCAGCAATGAACACTGGGGGAAAGGTACCGAAGGGCAGAATTCAGAGTGGCCACTTCAAACAGAAATACCACATATTCCCTTTATATCCACATCTACCTCCTAACTGTTCTTAGGACTTGGAGGGTCAAAGGTTCCCATGGATTGCCTTATGGGGGTGTTTCTTAAGACTGAAGACTCCAGCCTGAGGAGAAGAAACCATTGTGGGAGGAGGATTCTTGGATCTTAGTATCAGATTAACCCTGATAGGCAAGGGTGGAGTTTACTGAAAAGCAGATGATTGCCAATAATCTAAAGTATAAATTAGAAGACAGCTTTGTTTTCACAGACAGTTGCCTCCTAAGAACAGTAGGACAAAGTTAAATAGTGAAGACATCTACAGGTGAACACCCATGAGAATTTAACTTCTTCTAGTTCTTGTCATATTTAGTATATAGTTTAAATTTTTCTACTGCTACATAGTAAGTGCTTTCAATCATATAATTCTTCAATCTGATGTGCATTGCTGTTACAGTGATACAGAAGGAAATCACATTATGTCACTACATGCTTAAAACTCCCCCAGCAGCTCCCAATGCACTCAGACTGAAAATCCTAGCTTCCTGCAACAGCCCTAACTGATCTGCCCTGAGCTGCCTACTGTTTACCCCTCAACTGCAACAGATGCCTCCTCATACATGATCATCCTGCCACCCAGTTCCTTTCCCCATAGCCAATCTATATGTCATATTTCTCTAATCTCAATCCAGCCTCAGAACACTTACACCTGCTGTCCTCTGCCTGGAAAGCTCTTACCCTAGACCTGCAAGTGTTGGCTGTCCTCTCATCTTTCAGTTATTAGTTCAAATGTCACAACCTTCTTGCCACCATCCATGACTCCCATCACACATAACATGCACATGCACACCACAGGCCAATGACCCTTCTATAGATGTCTGCTTTGGGTCAGGCACTAATCCCTGATCCAATCAATTGTCAACAGAGTGACAGGATCACATGATAAAGAAAGCATAGTAATTTAAACAGCAGGGACTGCATGCAAAGAGGCAAACAAAAGCAAGAATATAAGCAGCAAGTCAAGAATTCAGGACCAAACTGAGCTGAAAACACAGAAATGACTAGCAAGACAGTCTACCACGAACTCACTTCCCTAAAAGACCATGAGAGCATTTCAGGGCAAAAAAATGGCAGATTATTACCCCAACTCAAATACTAGCTGTAGGTTTTAGTATTCTTTCCGATAAAATATAGATACCATCTGTTTCTTTCATGCCTTTAAAACACAGCAAGCAGGAAGGATGGCATGAAAGTCATTTTGAAGACCTCTAAGAGAATAGATGCTTGAGTTAATATTATGCATCAGTACATAAATATTTACTTATAAGATCAAAGTTACTTATGGAAGCAATAATTAACTGTGTTAGGGTATGCCAAGGTACAAATATTTAACTTTATTATGATTCTATAAAATTAAAAATTAAAAAAGATCACTCCTACAAGCACAAATTTAAATTAACCAAAAAAAAAGCTAAGTCTTGTGTCTACACTTTTTTTTTAAAAAAAGGCAATAAAACAGTATTCAAAGAAATTAAAATATTGCAGAAAATAGTAATTCTGTATCCCTCCACCCTAGAAAGTACAAACCCCTTAGCATTTGCCAGACAAAATGCTGCCCAGGCCTCCCTTCCTTCTAAACTTGGTGTGCCTGAAGAGGTTCTGTGTCAGCAGTCAAAGCCAGTGCTGCAGCTCAACTACAGCAGGCCACTCTCAAAATTCTTAAAAACCCATTTGGGATTTGTCAGTGGGGGGTAAATTAAAGCCTTATGTATTGAGAAGCAAATAATTTGAAAAATGTACAGGGGCAATGAACCCTGAAGTTATCAGGCATCAAAATGACTATAAAAGTGTTTTGCATAGTTCAGCTAAAAGATCTACATTTTTAAATTTTTCGACCATTTTCTAAAAATGTTTAAGAAGTGCTCAACTTGTCCCTCAGGTTTAAGATGCAACTTATCGATCGTATTAGTTCATTTGCCTAAGCACCTCTTCTACTTTTTAAGTTGAAATAAAATCTATGCAACATCTAAGCCGCCATTCGGGACAGATTTCCTAAATCAATTAAATGACCCAATGCTTTTCTAGTAGCAAAAGTGCATTACTACATAAAATATTCAGCAACTATTCATAAGTGAAAAGCAAAAAGGACAATCTGAATTAAACTGAAGCCTGGTGATACTGAAAAACTAATCTCAGAAATGTTGCTGCAAGTCCTAGCCACCTTTAAAAAAAAATTCTGCGCTGAGATAGGAAAAAGAGAAACTCCACTATTATATCAATAATTATTTTTTTAAAACATCTTCTTCACAGTTGAATTTTTGAAGGCACACTTTATATGAAGAGACCTCTTAGTGTCATGTTCAGTAACTAGAAAATTAAAGCATAATCAATATGATGGGAATTTTTTTTTTTGGTCTTTTTTAGTTCTGAGAATGTTTGAAATCTCAAGTTACTTTTACATGCTCTATGTGAAGGCACTTATTTTTTTATCCTTACATTATATATCCTTATATGTTTTATAAATGGTGAAAACAGAAATAATTCATTTTCTTTTTCAACAGGGTAGCCATGCAAGGCTTCCTTTGTCAAGATTCAAACAGATAACACCCTTCTCAACACAGGATGAACGTGTATAATAGAATAAAACTGAAAGCTCACATTTATATTTTCCAATTTTTTTACTGAAAAGAATTTAATGCTTACTAAGTAAACAGACTCAAGAAACAGAAGAATTCTGCATTGCCTTATATGACCCTGAGTCTAATAGACCAAGTATCACTAGACTAGTTAAATGTTCAACAGACAAGAAGCAAGTTGTCAGTAATTGAGAAAAACCTAAAAAAATAACAAGTAAATAGCATTCTGACACTAGAAAGTTGGCAATGGTTACATAAGCTTTGGCCTTCTAAAACCATAATCAGAACTCTGAAAGATTAATCAACATTTTAACACTTTCCATCTGCACGACTGTTCAAGGTAGTGCTTACTGTCACTTGTCAAGTTGCTTAGCGTGGCAAAATTTGATAATTCATGTCTTACTGAATTTTTACTGACTTGGAAGAAAATAAAGCACCAATTAAAAGCAGATGTCACCTTTCATTCTAACTGGCTGAGAAACTGAATTTTTTCACTCAGTGCAGAGACAGAACGCATATAGATGACAGTTTGGATAGTTAAATATTTAGTCACTGATATCCCCCACAAATTTGCAAGCGATTTTCCAGAACTTAATTCCATAGGGCTTTTATCTGGCATGCATCCAAAAAGAATAGTTTCAACCAGTCATCTAGGAAGTGAATTTACCTTTTTTACAAAGGCCACAAACACTGATCAGAACATTACTAAACTAATATCTCAAGATCTTCATACACATAAAAACTTTCTGAAGCATGTTGCTGCTCCATGTTGCTCCTCTGTTAAAACTCTACCAATTAAAAAAATAATATAATGACGTAATAAACTGTGCTTAACATGTTATATTTAAATGACCCATGTGCTAATCCACAATTCGATTTATAATAAAATAATAATAATCTGATGAACACTGACATTTTCAAAGTTTTTCCTTTTTAATTTAATTTTAGTTACTTATTTATTTTTTTGAGTTGGAGTCTCACTCTGTCACCCAGATTGGAGTGCAGTAGCCCCTCCTGGCCACCGCAGCCTCGACATGCTGGGCTCGGGCGATCCTTCCGCCTCAGCCTTCCAGGTAGCTGGAATTGCAGGCACATGCTACCACGCCCGGTTAATTTTTGATTTATTCTAGAGATGAGGTCTTGCCAAATTGCCCAGGCGGGTCTTGAACCTGCGGGTTTAGGCAATCCACTCAGCCTCCCAAAGTGCTGGGATTACAGGCTGAGCCACCAAGCCC
>NW_007251230.1:382253-387219 GCF_000164805.1 Carlito syrichta
AAAACTGAAGTGATCAAAAGAGAGCTTCTTTAAACCCAACACTGCATCTATTTATCTATTCAATCTGTATTCTTATGATAGCTTTCCTCTGGAAGCTGCCATCTTAAGGTTGAAACTCACACTCAAATATTTTCATCCCTTTTCTCTACTCAAAGGCACCATTCCAGGAATTGTGGCTCCCCTCTCCTAAGTTACCAATTTTTTTCTTCTTTAATAAGTCAATACCAGCATACAAACATACTTCCATCCTAAAAAACAAAAACAGAACATTTTTCTTGAGTGCATTTCCCTTCCAAGTTTACACCATCTATCTGACCTCTTTCATAGCAAAACTTCTAGAAAGAATTGTCTACATGCGTTGTCTATAAACCCTCTCCTCCCATTCTCTCTAGAACATGTTCAAATAAGCTCTAAGCCCATCAGGGTAAAGAATTGATTTTGTCAAGTTGCCAGTTATAGGGAGACAATTCCCTAGGGGTCGACGGTGGTTGTGTAAGATTTTTGAGGAGAGACAGAGCTCTCCAGTTTGGGTGTCTGAGTGAGAGTCCAACTCAAAAAAAAAAAAAAAAGATGTGGGGTACAATTCAGGGTTAGGTATACAAACGTTGATTATACAGGTACCCTTGTTGATAAGGTGTGTCCCTCCCTCCTCTGACAGTTTCCCTCAACTGCCAATACCCTCCCCCCCCCAACATTTTTCAAAAGTGTATTGTTAGTCATAAATTCATTCACTTTTGATTCTAAACACAAGTTTTAAACAAACCCTCTTAAATGGAATGTTTTGAAAAGCACTACAAAAATAATAGATAGATAGATGGACAGACAGACAGTAAATCATACAACCACACACAACTGGCAATTTAAAATCTTTCTTGCAATAGACCCAAATTTTCATGTATGTAAGTAATTAAACATAAAATGTATGAAGAATTATATAATAATTTCTTCTAAAGATAGCTAGACTAGTACTTTCCAATGCTACTCCATCTATGCAAGAAATAACTTGTAATAAAATCCTAAGTTCCAAAAATGATTCCTTATAGTATATCAAGTGTTTCTACACCAAAAAAGTCTGGATTTTCTCAAAAACCACAATTTCAAAGACAATATTAATGCAAGTACTGGCCCCATGTCCAACAACACTGACCGCAGCCTCCACAGTTATCTTTTACTGATTCATACAAGCTTTCAGAAGCCAGAACAAGCTGGTGCCTACCAATCAAAGATGGAAAAAAGAAGCCCAGAAGAAAACATCACCACAACCCAATCACAGTCATCCGACCCCTGGTTGCTGAGGCCTACCAAGACCTTTGTTTCCAAAGACTCACTGCAAAACAATCAGAGTTGGCTTCATAGAATAGACAAAGGAACTGGGCTGATCCTGTATCATTCACTTCCTATGTCTAACACCAACTGTTTATACTTTAACAGAAACTCTGCCATAAAAAAAAAAAAATGGGGGGAGATGAAGTTAAAAGGTAGTCACGACAAAAGGATATAAGGAAAGAGCCTACCTGTGACAACTTTTGTAGGCCCTGTCTTTGCATTTCCATCCTGCTTATGCATTGCTAATCAGAGATCCACTGGAAGCTTCCGAATCAATTGAAAGGGCTGGCAGGGTACTTGGCTTTCAATTCTTCTACTCTGTTTATTCCCAGGATATATTCATCAGGCTCAGAAACAACTCTTGAACAAGGGCAGGCTCTCCGCAATGAAATGTAAATTACTGACATGTGCTGAAACCTGGACTTGCCACCACTAATGAGCACATTAAAGGAAAATGCTTACTAGATGACTGCAACCTTTTCACTTAACCCTGTGTGCACGAAAAGTCACAATTTTATAACAATTTAAAGATGCTAACTGCAAAACAGTAACAGAGCAGCTCTGTCACCACTCTTAATACCTCAGAGATGGAAAGTTAAGGCAAATGTAAAATGGTTACACTTTGTCAACCAAAAATATTGTGCAAATGTTGCCATTAATTGCGCTTCCTAAGACTGCAAACATCTCTGGTTGTAAAAAAATAAAATCTACAAAGCATTAATCTATTGGTTTATTCATTAATTCAGTCAAGAAACCCTGGACTTAGAGATCTAACACCTACAGGGACTTGGAACAACTCTGAAAAGTTTAGAAGCTAGTCAACAAAAAAAAATTATAAATGAGCAGAGGCTCATTCTATAGGAGCACAGAATATTCTATTACAGCCTTTACACCATAACCTAATCTGCAACTTACAGCTGGAAAATCTCAAATGAAAGGTGAAAAGACATCTAGTATTTACTAACTTTTTAAATAAACTACAAAATCTTCATAATTAAATTCTAATGAGAATTTCAAAACTGTGGCAAAAGAATAAAAAGATGAAGATATCATTAATATGTTACTGCATGGCGGTTATTTTTCCAAAGAATACTGTAAGTGCTCATAACATTAGCACATTTGAATATCTTATCTTTCTCTGATGACATAAAAGCATACAAGATTCTTAAAGCCCATAAAAGGGTAATCACAACAAATATCATACAATAAAACATTAAAAATCTGGTTACTTTCTGTGCATGGTGCCTGGCTACATTCAAGTTTTCCACATAATGCAGTGAAACTCTGGCTTTTTAGAACCCTCAGGGCTTGGAAAAACAATTTCAATCAAAAGAACCTGGGTTCCAGTCCCAGCTTACGGACCACCCTACTAGCATGTGATTAGGAAAATCATTTTATTTCTCTAAATATTATTATATCTCCATATGTAAATTAGAAATAATGACACCATAAGTAATTTATACAGGTTTTTTTAAAGCACGTGTGAAACCATTGTTATATAGTATTTGACAATCCCCCAAACAAGAGAGTCATTCATTCACTAGAAAGAAGTCTTTACCCTTTCCCTATCAGACACTCTTTTATCACCACCTTACTCTTATCCAGAAATATACCCATCTATACACCAGGCATTCAGGAGCTTTGATTTACTTGTACTTTGAATGTACATTTATTCAGGTTATTTCCCCAGAGAATAAACACATTTGTCTACCCTCTTTCCAAGATACGTATTTCTGCGTTAACAGGCTACTTTTTGGCACCCGAGAACTGTTTTATCTTCTCTCTTATTACTTACTTGATTTTGCTCAATGTCTGGAATGCATCACCCCTTATTGCTGTTCTGAATCTCTACCAAGTGCTGTTACTGCTATCCCCTTCATCCCATCACTAAAACCATCCTGGCCAAAGCATGTTAAAAGCAAGTCTTCCAACGAGCCTAGCCTGGACTGCTGACATGGTTGCACACCAACTCAACCAGAACTAGTACACTACAGACCCTACCATGGATCACTATGGCTGCTTCCCACAGCATGCTTGTCATCTCACCTTTTCTGCTTCTTCCCACTTTCAACTTTTAGGTGGAAAACAGAACTTTACAGACAGCTATTTATACAGTCCCTTTGGGACCCTGAAATGTTCTACAAGCTTGATACCAAGAGGCTAAACACATTATAGTCTTACAGGGAAAAAAGAGAACTAAAAACACTGTAAGGTGTTGTGTTGCCCAAAACACATTGCATAATCTCTTCTTCAAAGATAGCGCAGTCTAGCAATAACAAGCATGGGTAATGACCAGGTTCGAACCCTTGCCCTGGCACTAAGCTATGTGACCTTAGCAATTTCTACTTCTTCATCTGTAGGGCAGTTATGAAGAACAGAGGAGTTCACAGAGTAGTGGGAAAAGTTCTTGGCACACAGTATGTACTCAAAAAAAAGTTAATGATTCATCCATTCATGACATGACCACAATCCACCTTGTTTTACTTGTTCTCCTGTTTTATCTAAATTCATTATTTCCTTTTTGTCTTTCTCTATTATTCACTTTTTTATTGCTACTGCTTTTATTTTTTATTTATTTTGGAGTAGGAGTCTCATTCTGTTGCCCAGGCTGGAGTGCAGTGGCACATTCACAGCCATCATAGCCTCGACCTACTGGGTTCAGGTGATCCTTTTGCCTCACCCTTCCAGGTAGCTGGAACTACAAGTGTATACCCCCACACCCAGCTAATTTTTTTTTAATTTATTGTAGAGATGAGGTCTCATCACGTTGCTCATGCTGGTCTTGAACTCCTGGGCTCAGGTAATCCTCTCGCTTCTACTTCCTAAAGTGCTAGGATTACAGCTGTGAGCCACCGTGCCTAGCTTGCTATTGCTTTTAAATGGCATGATAAAGGTTGATGATAGCAGGAATGATAACAAAAACCAGAGTCTTTATATGCCCAAGTTAAAACTCCAAAGCATAAGATCGCAGAAATGAATTTATCATTAATAATATGCATGGAAGACATAACCCTATTCTATTAAAAGTCATTTTTTAAAAAGCAATATATGATTTTTTCATGTAAAAGGAATTTGTTTAATAGAAAATAACAGATCCTAACAAATAATTAAGTTTTTAAAAACTAAATAAAAATACATTTCAAATGAGTTTGGTGTGAATAGCAAAAAGATTAAACCTCCTTTAAAAGTTTGTCTGATGTCAATCTACAAATTCAATGCAATCCCCATTAAATTACCAACATCATTCTTTTCAGACCTGGAGATGACAATACAGAAATTCATATGGAAAAATAAACGACCACAAATAGCCAAAACAATCCTTAGCAAAAGAAACAAAGTAGGAGGTATCACACTTCCAAATTTCAAACTTTACTATAAGCCTAAATAATCAAAAGAGCCTGGTATTGATACAAGAACAAGTATATAGACCAATGGAACAGGATATAGATTCCAGAAGCAAAGTCTCAATTTCTCAACCAACTCATCTCTGACAAAGCCTCCAACAACAACCACTGGGGAGAGAAGAACCTATTCAGTAAATGATACTGGGAAAACTGGCTGATCACATGCAGAAGATTGAAACAAGACCCCTATCTATCACCATACACAAAAATTAACTCTAAATGGATCAAAGACCTAA
>NW_007251230.1:387390-461997 GCF_000164805.1 Carlito syrichta
TCATCAAGACAGCAGGGAGACAGCCCACAGAATGGGAAAAAATATTTTGCCATCTGTATATCTGACAAAGGCCTAACATCTAGGATCTACAAGGAACTCAAATGTGCCAGAAGGAAAAAAACAAACAATCCTATTAAAAAGTGGGCAAAAGACATGAATAGACACTTCTCAAAAGAAGATATACGGGCAGCCAACAGACACATGGAAAACTGCTCAGCCTCACTAATTATCAGAGAAATGCATATCAAAACCACTTTGAGATACCACCTAACCCCAGTAAGAATGGTCATTATTAGTAAAACAAACAACAACAGATGCTGGTGAGGATGCAGAGAAAAAGGAACACTTCTACACTGTTGGTGGGAAAAGCAAAATAGTGCAACCTCTTCGGAAGACAGTGTAGTGATTTCTGAAAGAACTAGAAATTGACCTTCCATATGACCCAGCAACTCACCTATTGGGAATATACCCAGAGAAACTCAAATCATTCTACAAACAAGGTACCTCCACAGGTATATTTGTTGCACCTCTAGTCACAACAGCAAAACCATGGAACCAACCATGCTGCCTATCGAAGCTGGACTGGATTTAAAAAATGTAGTACATATACACAATGGAATATTACGCAGCCATAAAGACGGACAAACATATGGACTTTGCAGCAAGTTGGATGGATTTAGAGTCGATCATACTCAGTGATCTATCACAGAAACAAAGAAGAGAGTACCATATGTTCTCACTCATAACCAACCTTGAACAATTATTACAATACTATAAAAGGGATTGGCAGTAGTGGGAAACTGTCAGGGGAGTGGGGGGTGGGATTGGCAGTTGAGGGAAACTGCCAGAGGAAGGAGGGGCATACCTCATCAACAAGGGTACCTGCATAATCAATGTTTGTATACCTAACCCTGAATTGTACCCCACATCTTTAAAATAAATTTTTAAAAGTTTGCCTGATGTTTAAAAATGTATATAAGCAATTCCATTAAGGTAAATTTTTTTTTTTTTTTGAGACAGGATCTCACTCTGTTTCCCAGGTTAACATGCAGTGGTTTAATCATAGCTCACTGCAGCCTTGAACTTCTAGACTCGAGTGATCCTCCTGCCTCAGCCTCTTGAGTACCTGGGATTACAGGCATGCATCACCATACCTAGCTAACTTTACTCTTTATTTTTGGGCTATCACTATGTTGCCCAGGCTGGTCCTAAAATCTTGGCTTCCAGCAATCCTCCTGCCTTGGCCTCCCAAAGTACTGGGATTATAGATATAAACCAAAGTCCCAGGCCAAGGTAAAGAATTGTTAATGACTAGTGATTAAAGTGGTAAGCAACATGAATTTAGAGATGAATAAGTAAAGGTCCTTGACTTGGCATGGAAGTAATTATACTAAGACTAAAAAAGAGTGTGGGAGTAGAGAAAGGAAGAGTAGTCAGAGAAAGCTTGCTCATTCTATCTAGAATGTCTTCTCCCATCAGAGCTCAGCTTAAAGGCCACTCTCTTAGAGAAGATTGTCATCACCTAATCTACAGAGACCACCCACCCAGTCACCTTCCAGCACACTGCTTACCAAACTTTCTGGGCTCAGAATGTCTTTACAGTTTTAAAAATTGACAATTTTTAAATTTCAAGGATCGTGGGCTAATGTGTGTTTTCTCTATCAAATTTACCATATTAAAATTAAGAAATTCTTTAAAATATATTTTAAAATAACAACCAATAATTAAAAGTAACATTTTTATGACAAACTCATTCGTAAGAGTAGAAATGTTTTACATTTTTGCAAATCTCTTTAACATCTGGCTTAATAGAAGACAGCTGGATTCCAAATCCCGTTTCTATATTCAATCTGTTGTGATAACATACATCATGCAGCTACTGGAAAACACTACTGCACAATCCCCTTCCCACAGCAGGCCCGGATCCTGATGGCCTTGACTGAGCTAGTTCTTCTCCTGTTTGCCTGTAATTCTTAGGCAGACTGTACCAAGAAGGCAGCACACTAAGAAGGAACTTTCAGGAACAGCCTCACCTTCATCCTTGTCCCTCCTAGAACAGGATGTCCTTTAATTAAACGCCCAAGGAACCAAATGACCCCTGGACATAAAACTCGGAGTGGAGAGCTTTTGGGTTCTTCGGTTGTGATGCAAAGTGGGGCACATGTGGACAAGACTGCATCCACCCCAAGCAGCTTTCCTAGGCCCCAGGGGATGATGGGTTTGCCATGAATCACAGGCTTCTGTTTACCCTTGATGCCTGTCTGTGAGTGATAACTATGCTTTGCCTGATGTGCACAAATGTTCTTTCTCACCAACTCATACCCCACAGGCTGGTTTGTGTAAAACCTTCTGCCAGATCTGGGAACCTCTGTAGACTTGACAGGGTGCTCAGAGTCCTCCCGTGGGATTGATAACAGTACATGGTGAGTCCTTCCCAGGGCTTGACACTAGCACACAGTGTATTTCTGCTTTATATCCACTTATGCTAGAAAGCATGAGATGGAAATCTAATGCAAATGAAACAATGGTCTCTTTTCCATTTTTGTTATCCAGCTGAAAGCAACCCACATAGATTTTTACCCTTTGCTAAGTGACCCCAAATGAGTTTACCTGTTTGGTTCCTGCCAATAAAAATATATAAATACACCATGAATGGAAGCTGCTCATCCTACTACATAACATCACTCTTCCAAACGGTGCCAAGTGTGAATGGATATTCTGTTGTGAAAGCTGCAGATACTAGGATGAAATCACTCTTGTCAGACCAAAACAAACAGGAGTTGGCCAAGCACGAAGGTGAAGAGCTCACACTTGCATGTCTGAGATGAAAACTGTGGCAAGGACTTTCTAAAATAACCCACAAGAGATTCCTTCACATCCTTTGTGCCTCTCATGCTTTTACCGACCTAGGTTTCACACATTTCTAGGACCAGGTTTATCACTAGACATTCTGCAGCAATTCAGACAGCTATCAAAAGCACTTGCCTGGCAACTCCACCAATGAACTGACGCGACCACAGCTTTTACCTCTGAAACCAATGAATTCTGCTTCAGAGCAGTTTATGTGAACTTCTCTTTTTTGCCAATAAAGGCTTCCCCTTGTCTTCCCTCTTTGGGTTCCCCTGTAGTTTGCCATAGCTGTGCATCCCGAATTATAGTCCTTTTTGCTTACTTCCAAATAAATTCGTTACATTAGGAGATTTTTTTCTTGGCTGTCTTGTATTTAGGTTGACACTAAGGCAGGAAATTAATGGTCTATCAGAGTCACATGACAAAATAAGAATTTAATTTCTCAAATTTTTATTCTATTATAAACAAAATGCAAATGAATCAAATGTGTTTATTTTTGTGGCAATTAATGACACACAAAAAAAATTATCTCCAGTGCCCTGGGGATAATTCTCTTTGTCAACTTTAATTCAAGTTCACATCATAAGAACACAGCATGGAGCCGGGCTCGGTGGCTCAGCCTGTAATCCCACGCCTTTGGGAGGCTGAGGTGAGTGGATTGCCTGAGCCCGAGGGTTCGAGACCTCATCTCTACAATGAAATCAAAAAATTAGTCGGGCGTGGTAGCGCGTGCCTGTAATTCCGCTACTCGGAAGGCTGAGGCGGAAGGATCGCCTGAGCCCAGCAGGTCGAGACTGCGGTGGCCGGGAGCAGCCACTGCACTCAGTCTGGGCGACCGAGTGAGACTCCAATTCAAAAAAAAAAACAAAAGAACACAGTATGGTAACAGTTCTTTGACAAACACAGTCCTAAGTAACAGATAGTTAGCCAAAGTAGCTTACCATCATGGGATGTAAAGAAAAAATACTTTAATTATTAATGGGACTGGATGCAGTGGCTCACATCTGTAATCCCAGCACTTTGGGAAGCCAAAGCAGGTAGACAGCACCAACAAGGTCTGCTATACTGTCACATTTCAAAAAGGGGTTCAAAGGTCATGTAGGTAAAACCTAAAATGAATATTTTCCACTAAGACTAGCATAAGAAACAGCTAATGTTTCTCTTTGGTTCTTTTAGTCTCAGCTAGATTGTTTGGAATCTGACCCATGCATGAATATTCCAGAACTGATTCTATGAATTGTACAAAAAAAAGGAAACTGCTCCCATACTATTTCCTTCTCTTAAGGGCAGCCTCCTTCCTATTTCTGTCTAATTGTGACTGCTCTCTAGTACCTTCAGGTAGTGAGTAGCTTTTTATATTTTATCTAGAATTTATAGTTGGATCTGTGAAAAGATTGCTTTGATAGGAGTTACTTAAGATATTTTAATACTCTTGATTATAGCCTAATTTATCTTAGACGTAGTGAAAGCCTAACATCAGACATCTTGTATACTGTTAATGACTAGAGTAATCTTTAAAAAAAATTTTTTTTTTTACTTCAGTGTCTTTGGGGAGTACAAATGATTTTTGGTTACATGGATGCACTGTATAGTGGAAAAGAGCGTACCTTGGGTTTGAGTGTACCCTTCACCCCAACCTGTGCACATTGCACCCTACAGATGACTTTTCATCCCTAACCCCTCCCACTTTCCCCCTTCTGAGTCTTCAATGTCCATTATGTCACTCTATACATGCAGTTCCTTAGTTTACCTCCCACTTATAAGTGAGAACATGCAGTGATTGGTTTTCCATTCTTGTGTTACCTCACTTAGGATGATGATCTCCAATCCCAAGTTGCCACAAAAGACATTATTTCATTTCTGTGTGTGTGTGTGTGTGTGTATTCGACATTTTCATTATCCACTGATCAGTTGGTGGGCATTTAGGTTGATTCCCTATCTCTGCAATTGTAAATTGCGATAATGCAATGAACATACGAATTGCAGATGTCATTTTTGTATAAAGACCTCTGTTCCTTTGGGTAGATAACTAGTAGTGGGACTGCTGGATAAAATGTTGACCTAATTTTTGTTTTTCGAGAAATACCCATACTGACTTCCACAGAGGTTGTACTATTTACACTTCCACCAACAAGTGTATAAGCATTTTCTTTACACCACATCCATGCCAACATCTATTGCTTTTTTATTTTTTTATTGTTTATTTTTTTGAGTCGGAGTCTCACTCTCGCCCAGCCTGGAGGACAGTGGCACGCTTCCGGCCACCGCAGCCTTGGTCTGCTGGGCTTAGGCGACCCTTCTGTCTCAGCCTTCCAAGTAGCTGGAACTACAGGTGGGTACCACCATGCCCGGCTAATTTTTTGATTTATTGTAGAGACGAGGTCTCACCAAATTTCCCAGACTGATCTTGAACCCCTGGGCTCAGGCAGTCCTCTTGCCTCAGCTTCCCAAAGTGCTGGGATTACAGGCTGAGCCACCGCACCTGGCTACTTTTTGATTTTTTAATAATGGCCATTCTGACTGGTATAAGTTAGTATCTCATTGTGGTTTTAATTTGTGTTTATCTGATGATTAGTGATGAGCATTTTTTCATATGTTTGTTGGTCATTTTTAAATCTTCTATTGAGAAATATCTGTTCATATCATTTGCCCATTTTTTAATGAGGTTATTTGCTTTTTTTCTTGCTGCTTTGTAGATTCCTTTGTCAGATACATAGTTTGCAAATATCTTCTCCCATTCTATAGGATGCCTATTTACTCTGTAAATTATTTATTTTGCTGTGCAGAAGCTTTTTAGTTTAATTAAGCCCACTTATTTTTGTTTTGTTGCATTTGCTTTTGGGGTCTTAGCCATAAATTCTTTGCCTAGGCCAATGTCCAAAAGAGCTTTCCCTAGGTTTTCTTTTAGAATTTTTATGGTTTCAGGTATTCAGGTATAACATTTAAATCTTTAATCCATCTTGACTTAATTGTTGTCTATGGTGAAAGATAAAAATCAAGTTTCATTTTTCTGCATGTAGTTATCCAATATTCCCAGCCCCATTTGGTGAATAGGGTATCCTTTTCACCAAATAGTGTATGTTGTTATCTGCTTTGTTAAAGATCCAATAGCAACCAAGCTGAGAATCAAATCAAGAACTCAATTTCATTTACAATAGCTGCAAAAAGCTAAGGTACCTAGGAATATACTTGACCAAGGAGTTCAAAGATCTCTCCAGGGAGAACTATAAAACACTAGTGAACGAAATTTTAGAGGTCACAAACAAATAGAAAAACATCCCATGTTCATGGATTGGAAGAACCAATACCATATTACCCAAGGTAATCTACAGATTCAAAGCAATCCCTACCAAACTACCAATGTCATTTTTCATAGAATTGGAGCAATATTAAACTCCATTTTCCTATGAGAATTTTATTTGATTTCAACAGGTCATAAATAAAAGAAATGTCCTAACTCACTCCAAACATGTTTGAAGCAAAAATTATGACATTTCCCATAGAATGTATGATATATACAGATGAACTATGAATGAAACTATAACACAGAGGATGGTAATGGGAAGAGAGAATGGACTATACAATTGCAAAATTTCTACATTTTACCTGGAAGCATACTACATTAACTGTAAGTAGACCATGAACACTTAAGGACATATACCACAACTCCTAGAAAAACCCCTTAAAAATGCAACAAATAGATCTAATACACAAGTTTAACTGTGACTTCAAAAATTATTAAAAATAATGTATAGAAGACAAAAAAAGAGAACAGAAGGGAAAAGAGAGAAAACAAATAATAAAGTGGTAGATATAAGTCCAGCCCCATCAATCATTTATTAAATGTTAACAGATTTTACTGAAATTGCACAGTGGTGATAGTTACACAACTGTTAATACACTAAAAATCACTGAATTGCATACTTTTAAAGGATGAGCATTATGGTACGTGAACTAAATCTCAATAAAGTTGTTATTTAAGAAAATAAACTAAGACAAACTAAAAAAGAAAAAAGGTTAATAAACTAAACACTACAATTTAAAAATACAGATTATAAGAAAGATTTTAAAAGCATGACCCAGCCAGGCACAGTGGCTCATGCCTGTAATTCTAGCACTTTGGAAGACAGAGGCAAGAAGATTGCATGTGCCCAGGAGTTAGAGACCAGACTGGGCAACATAGCAAGACCTCATCTCTGTAAAAAGTCAAAAAATTAGCCAAGCATGGTGGCGTGCACCTGTAGTCCCAGCTACTCAGGAGGCTAAGGTGGAAGGATCGCCTGAGCCAGAGTGGTCAAGGCAGCAGAGAGCCATGATCACACCAATGCATTCCAGCCTGGGAGACAGTGGGAGAACCCCAACTCAAAAAAAAAAAAGACCCAACTATCTCCTGGCTACAAGAGAAGACACACAGTATTTTCAATATCAAATCACAGATGGAGAAATTCATATCCTGAAAACAGTAAGAATAAAACACAGTCTTCAGAGTCAAACATTCAGCAACTTGTCCAAGATTAAGTGGCACAAAGCAAGAATTTTGTCCCTCTTCTGACTCCAGACTGAGCTCACAAGTGCATGGGGGCAGTAAGGAAAGAGAAAAACGGGGACGCTGAAATATAAAATTTCAACCTATTCTAACCTCACGCAAAGGGAAGAAAATCCTGGCCTCATCACTTACTGGATTTTCAACATCCCTATCGAAACCACCCCCAAAGCTCCAGAGCACTAAAAGAATTTGACTTCTCTATAGTCTTAAAAGACTCACTAACAATAAAAGGAGATTTTTCCTTTTCAGGTATTCACTTTACAGCACTGAGTACACCACATCATCTTAAAAATCTTCAACAAATATTCTAAAAGTTGAACTTAAGCCAACATTCAAAAAAGAAACATGTTTTCAAACAGTTTAAGGGACAGTCTGCCATGATAGGAGTTTTATGAAGTTGCATTTATTGGTTCTTATTAATTCTTTTCAATATCACATATGTACAAGTCACACCTAGAAGAACATTAGCAAATTATTGTCAAAAGGGAAGGAGTCATAGAACTTTCTCCTTCAATCCAGGGACACTTTATTAGGTCCACCTAAGAATATCAAGGAGAGTTAAAAGGCATCAATAACTCTGAGGTAGCTCTGCCAACTCACTCAGTTACTTTACTGAATTACTTTACTTTATTGATGGTAATCCAAGTGAGGGTTACCATCACTGGCAACCAGATTACAAAATCAGAAAAACAAAAGAAACAATTCTATTTTTAGACCTCAGTGATCACACACCAGTGGGGGAGAGGGGAAGGGAGCAGAAAGAGAGAAGCTTCCACCAACAGTAATAACAGGTGCCAGCTACAGCAATTAATTACCAAAAAAAAAAACAGGCCAAGAGTGGTGGCTCATGCCTGTTATCCCAGATTTCTAGAAGGCTGAAACAGAGGATCACTTGAGACCAGGAGTTTGAGGTTGCAGTGAGCTATGATGGCACCACTGCACTCCAATCTGGGAGACAAAGTGAGACCCTGTCTCTGTGAAAAAAAATAAAAAGGAAACACTACTAAGAGCCCAGCTCACTTCCAATGCATGTTAGAGACAGTCTGGAACACATGCAAGGCATGGGATCTGTACTCTCACCTACCAGCCATGTGAAATTAGACAGACATTTATTTAACCTTTCTGAGCTTGTTCTCTCTTCCATAAAACCAAGAATAATGATTATGATAATAAAAATACATCACAGTCATGAAGATTAAATAGAAGTAGGCCAATTCATCTACAGGTAGGTATTGCATACATAATTTTAAAAGCCTGGGGGTCAAGTCTTTCTTATAAAAGATAAAGTTTTGTGCCACTTCTATTGTTATAAACAAATAAAATCATACTTCAGCAAAAAGAATACCCTATATAACAAATCAATAGCAAAATTCTAGCAGACACAGGCAGGTACACACACACACACACACACACACACACACACACACTCCAGACACACACACACACACACACACACACACACACACACACACACACACACACACGCTCCAGAAGACTATAACTCTGATAGCAGTGGTGGTCTTGAGGGATTTAAACTGGGGGCAGGAGTTGGAGGTTCGAAGACAGAAAGAAACATTATTATTCAATGTATTCATGTGACTTACCTTTCTAAGATATTACAGTCTCAAGAATAAAAATTTTTAATATACTAAAATTAAAAGTCTATGTCCAAAATGGAAAAATCTAATATGTTAATGATAAGGAACGTTACATAGTTAAAACCAGATGTCTACAAAATTCAACACAGTAACAGTTTTTAACCTTTCTTAAACTGTGACAAATAAAAATAACAAGAGTCAGCCGGGCTGGATGGCTCAGCCTGTAATCCTGCGCCTTGGGAGACTGAGGTGAATGGATTGCCTGAGCCCGCAGGTTCGAGACCCGCCTGGGCAACTTGGTGAGACCTCATCACCACAATAAATCAAAAAATTAGCCGAGTGTGGTAGCGCGCTCCTACAGTTCCAGCTACTTGGAAGGCTGAGGTGGAAGGATTGCCGGAGCCCAGCAGGTCAAAGCTGCAGTGACCGGGAGCAGCCACTGCACTCTAGTCTGGGCAACAGAGTGAGACTCCAACTCAAAAAAATAAATAAATAAATAATAAGAGTCACACACAGTACACACAGTACATATTTCCATGAGCTACCCAGATTATAGTCCATACAGATGCTCCCAGCTAAGATCCAAGCACAAACAACTCCGGGCTTGCAAGGTCTAAGTCTCTTTAATCCTACTTTTTTTTTTAATTCAAATAAAAGTATCATATGGATCATTTAAAATTCACTCAAAACTATTTTAAGAACAAAATAAGTTGTTAAAGTCATTGGCAAAGTTGCTAACTTCAGAATTTTAGTATTAGTTATAACGTTACAACACACTTTAAACTACAGCACATCATGAATTGCAACCTCAATAACCAAGGACCAATGAATAGCCCTGCAGGGCAGCTGTCACTCTCTACATTTTACTTTTGAGCTATTTCCAAATTCAGCTATTACAAAAAACCTTACAATGAACATTTTTGCAAGTATATCTTTGTAGGTGAGATTCTTATGAGTGGAATGGCTGAGTTAAAGAATATATACATGTGTCACATTTTGACATATACTAGCAAATATTGGTAGGGGTTGAGAATTGGCTGAAACAATTCACACTCCCAAGAACAAAACTCTTTCCCCATATACTTACCTACCCTGAATGTCATACCTATTTAAGCGTTTCTTGGTTAATCCAATGGATTAAAAAGATAGATCTCATTATTGTTTTTTGCAATAGTTACATTCCTTCTCTTGCTCAAAAGTCTCAAAGGAAAACAATAAAAAGAGCTTAATCACCAGCCCTCCCGGGCTTGCCACACTTCTCTCCTAAGCCTTCAGTGCTGAGCGTCCTGGATAGAGCTCACTTTCTATCGAGATCCAAGCACAAAACGTAAATGATCAAATCTCGTATGTAAATTTCTCCTAAAGCTAATTATTGTAACTTAGAATACTATGTTGCACTGAAATGTTATGATATGGGAACATAATAAAGACAATATAGAAAAACCAGAAATAGACCTAGGAAGACCATGAAATCTCTTTAGTCAAAATCTCTCTTTTTCAGGAGCAGATAGGGTCAAAGTCCTTGATAAGTTCTATTAGGAATTTCTTTTCTTTTTTTTTTTTTTTGAGTTGCAGTCTCACCCTGTCACCCAGACTGGAGTGCAGTGGCACACTCCTGGTCACCACAGCCTCGACCTGCTGGGCTCCAGCGATCCTTCCGCTCAGCCTTCCGAGTAGCTGGAACTACAGGCGCATGCTACCACGCCCAGCTAATTTTTGATTTATCGTAGAGATGAGGTCTCGCCAAATTGTCCAGGCGGGTCTCAAACCGGTGGGCTCAGGCAATCTACTCATCTCAGCCTCTCAAAGCGCAGGATTACAGGCTGAGCCACCTAGTGCGGCAGGAATTTCTTTTCTTATTCCTAACAGTCCTCTTAGTCTCCCACTAATGGTCCTTTACCGCTCATAGTAAAAGAAGCCTGTAAGAAAAAAACAGAATGGAAAACAGTTTAGAAATAAAATGTTTGCTTAGCACGTTAAATTTGCTATGTTTTATGAAAATTATTTGCCGAGCATGATGGCTCAGTTCTATAATCCCAGCACTCTGGGAGGTGGATGTGAGAGGACTGCCTGAGCCCATTGGTTCGAGACCAGCCTGGGTAACTCAGCAAGAACTCATCTCTACAAACAAAACAAAAAATTAGCCAGCCGTGGCAGCGTGCACTTCTAGTTCCACCTACTTGGAAGGAGGAGGCAGAAAGATCACCTGAGCCCAGCAGGTCAAGGCTGTACAGGGTGGCCAGGGGCATGCCACCGCACTCCAGCCTGGGTGACAGAGTGAGACCTCGACTCAAAAAAAAAAAGAAAATTATTTGTAGCATTATTTTTCCATGAATTATTGAAGCAATAATGAACAAAAACACACAATCTTGTTCAAGTCATGTACAGTAGTAACTAAGATTATTAGACTTGCAAATTTAGTATATTTTTACACTTGGAGGAATTTGGCTTACTGTATACTTTCTAAAGCAAATATATAGCAATTAATCAAGAAATCATTTTATTTATAGACATTAAGTAAAAAATAACAGATCAGATAAAGCACAAATAGTTTTTCTCTAAACAAAAAAAATTATACTGCTGTTTGTATCACAATAAAGAAAGTAGAATCAGCCGGGCTTGGTGGCTCAGCCTGTAATCCCGCGCCTTTGGGAGGCTGAGGTGAATGGATTGCCTGAGCCCACGGGTTCAAGACCCACCTGGGCAGGCAAGACTTCATCTCTACAATAAATCAAAAATCAGCTGGGCGTGGTAGCGCATGCCTATAATTCTGGCTACTTGGAAGGCTGAGGCGGAAGGATCACTGGAGCCCAGCAGGTCGAGGCTGCGGTGGCCGGGAGCGGCCACTGTACTCCAGTCTGGGCGACAGAGTGAGACTCCAACTCAAAAAAAAACAAAAAAAAAAAAGAAAGAAAGAAAGTAGAATCAAAATTAATGGAAAACAAACTTCAATTTTGATTAAATTTCAAGCATAAGCAATACAATAAAGGAACTTTAGAGTATCAAACCAAGAAGAGATTTTTAATCTTCTTCCAATCTTCCTCGCCAAAAGTTGCCACCAACACAGCAATTCACCACCATGACATTGGAAATCATCAGATTTCTAAGAATATACCCAGGTTAAAATAAAAACTATCAGTGGTTGGCCACCAATCACACAATGTTTATATGGCATAACAAAATCTGTAAGCAATTTCATTTCGTTATGTTGTTTTTTGGAACTTACCAACTAGAACAAATATTCTATAAGGAGAATCTTAACTGATAACTGATAGAAAAATATTTTAATGATAGAAAAATTATATCCCAAATAAAAATCTCACTCTAATGCAGAGAAAAAAAAGGGAGGGTAACTTACTACCAACTTTGTCCAATGAGCAAAAACACACAGCAATACTGCCTTTTAGTTACAAACTAGTCTTTTCTGTGATCAGAAGAAAGTTATCTTGCAGGTTGCATGTTTTATCATTCATAATCTAATATATGTATTTAAATCTACCATCAATACTTAATGAATTTACTGTGTGAAAATCATTAAAATAGGCAACAAAAAGGAAACAAGACTGATAAAATCAAGTCTCTTATCTCAAGGGGAGTTTAAAATACAGAAACAATTTTAATACAAAATGGTTTATATCAACTAAGAAATTTTTAAAATTTTTAAAGTGCTCTTTTATAGAGGAAAGAAATTACTTCTCACCAGAAGAACATGGAAAACTTTCCCAGTAGTGCTAACATGTGCACTGTGCCTTTAAAGATAGACAGTAGCTGGCATGAGAGGACAGGCATGCCCACTGAGAAAGAGGAAACACAGGCTCCAGGAAGGAGCCAACCACATGTGGGAATATACATGGTCAGGCTTGGTGGAGGCATACCATTGAGGAAGGGAAATGGAGTGAATAAGTTTAGAAAATTTGTGGAAAAGGAAGGTGGTCACACATTCTACACTATTTTCTCTATGGTGAAACCCCAGATGGAGTTAATCTTTCTTATCTTCATTTTCAGAGAATTTGATCTTCTCTCATGATATTTTATTCCCTAAACTGAAGTCATTTGTGTAACCTAACTTATTTTCTACAGCATGATGGTGAGCTCCTGGTGCGTAAGACAAAGGTCCGATTCATTGTTATATCCTTCTCAAATGCTTTGAACATAGATTTCAAATGAGCATTTGTTAATGACTGAATAAATGAATAATGACTAAATAAACTATACTGGTCGTATCACGTAACTTCTCTGGGACTGGAATATTAATCTCTATCAGGGGTTACTAAACTTTTCTTATAAAGGGCCATATAGTAAAAAAAAATTTTTTTTTTTTTTTGAGTTGGAGTCTCACTCTGTCGCCCAGACTGGAGTGCAGTGGCCACTCCCAGCCACCGCAGCCTCGACCTGCTGGGCTCCGGCGATCCTTCCGCCTCAGTTTTCTGAGTAGCTGGAACTACAGGCGCACGCTACCACACCCGGCTGATTTTTGATTTATTGTAGAGATGAGGTCTCGCCAAGTTGCGATCCACTCACCTCAGCCTCTCAAAGGCGCGGGATTACAGGCTGAGCCACCAAGCCCGGCAGTAAACATTTTAGGTTTGGCAAGCCAAGTGGTCTCTGTCACAACTATTCAACTCTGCCATATAGGGAAAAAGTAGCCACAGACAACATACGAATGAATGAGCATAGCTGTGCTTCAATAAAACTTTATTTACAAAAATCGGGCCACAGGCTGCATTTGTCCCAGGGACCATAGTTTGCCAACCTCTCATCCACACAGACTTAAATTTAATACTTTATATTGTACATATAAAACCAAATGAGTATTACGCTCAAATCATTGCTTTATAGTAACAGAAACTCGGGTCAAAATTTCAAGGAGCAAGATGGTGTCGAAGCCTGAAGCTCCTGACACAGGTCCTGCTCCTGCCCCTCCCAAAGCTGAAGCCAAAGGAAAAGTATTAAAAGCCAAGAAGGCAGTGCTGAACGGCATCTACAGCCACATGCACACAAAAAGACCCGCGCGTCACCCATCATCCGGAAGCCCAAAACACTGCGACACTGGAAGCAGCCCACATATCCTCGGAAGAACGCCCTCAGGAGAAACAAGCCTGACCACTGTGCCATCATCAAGTTTCTCCTGACCACTGAGTCCACCATAAAGAAAATAGAAGACAAAAATACATTTGTATTCACTGTGGATATCAAAGCCAACAAGCACCAGATCAAACAGGCTGTGAAAAAGCTCTATGACACTGATGTGGCCAAGGTCAACACCCTGACCAGGCCTGATGGAGAGAAGGAGGCATATGTTCGACTGGCTTCTGATTACGACACTTTGGATAAGGCCAACAAAATTGGGATCATCTAAACTGACTCCAGCTGGCTAATTCTAAATATAACTTTTCACCATTTAAAAAAAAAATTCAAAGAAGATCAAAAGAAAAAGAAGTATAAACAAGAATATTTGGCTATGCTGCATAAAACCTGGTGAATCTGGATCTTGATTCTCCTGGGCGCTCTTCTGAGGTTATTTGGGCTGCCTCTGGAGGAGAAAAGATATGTCTCAGGGCCAGGCTGCCCCTACTTCAGGGACAAAGGATACTTCCACCTAATTTGCCCTCTTCAGATAACTTGTTAAGCCTTTAGGGCTTAGTTTGACTCATAAAGTAAGCTGGTTAAAATAGACAACTCTATGACCTTAAAAACTGTTCTAAGTTCAACTTATAGATTTTAAGTGGGAATTTTATCTAGCAAATGGTGATTACATTCATAAATAATTTCACATCTATGGAAGAATAAATACAAGCATAGTCATGTGCCAAATAATGACATTTGGGTCAATGATGAACTGCATTTATATGACAGTGATCCCACAAGACCATATTGTTACTGTATCTTTTTTTTTTTTGAGTTGGAGTCTCACTGTCACCAGGCTGGAGTGCAGTGGCATGCCCATGGCTACCACAGCCTCAACCTGCTGGGTTCAGGCAATCCTTCCACCTCAGCCTTCCAAGTAGCAGGAAATACAGGCATGCACCACCACGCCCAGCTAATTTTTTGATTTATTGTAGAGATGAGGTCTCGCCAAGCTGCCCGTGGTCTCAGGCAATCTCCTCACCTTGGCTTCCCAAAGTGCTAGGATTACAGGCGTGAGACACTGCACCCAGCTGTTACTGTATCTTTTCTATGTTTAGATATGCAAATACTTAGCCCTGCGTTACAATTGCCTACAGTTCTCAGTACAGTCACATGCTGTACAAGTTTGTTACCTATGAGCAATAGGCTAAACCATATAGTCTGGGTGTGTAGTAGGCTATACTATATATGTTTACGTGTACACTCTGATGTTCATACAATGATGAAATTGCCTAATGATGCATTTCTCAGAACATATTCCCTTTGTTAGGTGACATATACTATATACTGTAAAAACAAAGATGTATAGAATAATAAGTTAATTAAGTAGCTGACATAACTGATCTCACAACAGGAAAATCAATTTAGGAAAGATAAGTTAACTCACCTGATCAGAATGATGATATTAAAAGGACATTCCGATCATTAAGAAAAACTTTACCCAAAACAGAGGAGATGGTAAGATTTTACCTTAAATGTCACAATATGCAATAAAAGGGAAAAAACAGAATCGTAATTCTGGCCTCATATTCCATGATTGTGGTGTAATAGTTAAATCACTATAATAACTCACTAACTTCCCTACCATATTTACAGTTAGAAATCTGAAGTTTTTAATTTTAAAATTCAAAGACCACACAATATATAACAAACTGGGTATCATTCATTAGCTGTAATGGTGATTTTATAACTTTTTCACTTTCATAATTACTCTTCAATTCAAAAATTGGGTTATAGATTAACAACTCTTTATTGTTCACAATCTTCAAAGAACTGTTGTGTTAACTAAAATTCTATAATTAATCACTATCCACATGCCACTACACAGCTTTCTGAAATATAACTTAACCATTTCTTGTTCATTATCAACTTACCAAACATCTGGCAAATTCCTTGTTTTCTGAAAGGAATCCATAACCTGGATGTACCTTAGAAATGAAAGCAAAAAGCACTTTCAATCTTATCATATTGCAAAATCTTTATAAACAAAATATACGGTACATTAATGTGTTTATTGTTTAAGAGCCCTTGAGTAGTTTTACTTCTCTTATATACTGCTTAGCTCTAATTCATATTTCTGGGTTCAGAATCAAATTCCAAGAAACTGTCTCCTCTGATATTCATTTTCCAGACATTGCCTTTTTCCTAGCCATAATCAGGTCATATGCCTACATAGCTTCCTGCCCATCAGCATTTGTCTATACTCTTCAACTCAACTCTCTCTCCTTTTTCTGAGGTTAACTTTGGCTACAATTGTGAATTTTACCATGGCTGGTGAGTCAAAGAATTATGGTAAAGGAACCTTCGGCAAGAGGGATGAAAAACTCTAAATTTCTCTTTCTTTACAGCACCAGGAAGTGCTATATTCCAAACTGCAGGCTACTAACACATTTTAATCCTGATGGCATTAATAATACTCAGCCACTATCCAATATTTCTGCCAAACTGAACTAAAATAGAGGTGTGGTTTTACTTTTACTTGGTGCCCTAAAATTTTTTTTCTACTAATGTCTACTTTTCTTTCCTTCCTCACCCCAAATTTAGCCATTCACAACTACTGTATGCTATTCTCACCCACAAGCCACATTGCTACAATCTAAATTCTACCATCCTGTTCCAATCAAGTAATTTTTGTTTCTACCACACTGACCACACATAAATTTATAAATTTAGCCACTCCAGTATCAATCACCATTGAACATATTTCTAGCAAAAACAAATCTGCTAAAAAGAAAATCGAATTTCTGAAGGAGCCAACATCATAATCTAGAAATAGCTACAGAGAGATTTTTAAATGATAAACTGAGCTTTATGAAAATGGTCAGAATAATTTAAACTACGTGTCACAGGAAAAGAGCTTCATTCTACCAATTTCATTTTATACAAACATTCAACTAAAGACTATATTCTGACAAGCTATAGTTAAAAGGTTAAACAGAGTTTTGTCTTCATTAACTCTGCTAATAAAATGTAAACATCCATAACATGGGTTCGTGAATTCAGTTTTTTTATTTAAACATGCATCTTACTAAAATGTTATTTTCAAAAGAAATGTGAGCACTAATTGAAGCACTCCAGGCTAACTGCAAGTGTTGGCTGCTTCCATCCAATTTTAGACATAACTCTGCAGTTTTTAACATTATATGTAATTAGTTCCCTGATAATAAAAACTATTCCTGATGTCAGAAATCATTTTTTTTCCTTAGGTTCCACTCTATTCAAGCAGAATTGGGGGGAAGAGAATTACTGATTTATCCATGAAAGTTATGGGCATCTTATTGACATTAACAAACACATTTAAATAATTTTAAATTACCAAATACACTATTTTTGTTTCTGGAAGTGTAACTAAGTGGATATAATTTTTAAATGATTAAACAAGATCTTTTGGATCCTGTTTTTAACAGAATTTTTTTTTTATGCTTTTATTTTACTGAAAGGGTTAATACTCAAAACTAATTGGGATTTCTTTTTTCCTAGCAAATTTGGAAATGAACTGAAACTGCTCCCTGGTGTGAAAGCTGAATCCAGCAGCCACCTGCAGGATCAGCGACCAACACTGCCAGATGCTGCAAAGCCTTTGATTTCCAGTAGCGAATTCGGCCACATTTAACTCATGTGACATGAACTAACTGCAATAGCATTTTCAATCATTCTTTCTTATTTTTTTTTTTTAATACAAACTCTAGCTCTCTGCTCACTACATATGAAACAGCTGCAGTAGATAGATTCATTCAGACTCACAGCTTGGGCCCTGGTTTTCTTAATGGCTTCCATGATGGCATCCATGTTGAGGTAGCTTTTACTGGTGGGAGCTGGGCCAACACAGACGGCCTCATCCGCCATTTTCACATGAACCTGAAGAGACAAATTTCTGTATTAACAGATGCGCCCAGCAAAAAAGAATTACCATCATTTGCAAATAGACACAAAATTGCAAATCTGATTGCTCTATCATTTATAGAATCATATTTCTTTTTGAATATGCACTAAAAGAAGCAATGCAACCAATCAACTCAGGAACCTTATTATTCATGATTTCATTTATTACAGCTGAATCCACTGTCTAACCAAATAATTTCCAAAATATCCCCTACCTATTTATGTAAACTCACAACAAACAACTTTTGCTTCCTATTCTATTCATCTATACAATCGGATATCAAAAGCTACCTTGTTACATGTAGCCAGGGTAGACCAATATTTTAATAACAAGCACTCATGCCCAGTTCTAAGCAAGCTCCCCAGGAAGTTGGGATAATTAGAGAGACTGAATGGAGGGATGCAGTGAGTGTCCCTGCACAGCGTCAGGTCAGCACCAGGCACAAATTAAAGCCTAGGACGAAGGAGTTCAATATCACAACACGTGAACCAGAAAATCTTGAGAATCGTTTAAATACTCTCGCATTCAATCCGCATCCATTTTACACTGATTCCTAAAAGAACTGATATGTGTATTAAGTTCGAAATCTGCTCAAAATTCAAGAATGTATACTCCATTTTTATGACTACTTGCTCTACAATATTTAAATCTATTTATTTTTGCTTAATGGAAACTAGGCATTCAATATTGAAAAGAGTAAATTGTTTAATTCTAAAAGGAATCTATTCTTTTCAAATGATGAAGGGATTAGTATAGTTTTGAAATGGCTTTTCCTAATACAGTTTTCCAGTTTAATGAATTTCCAAACCAGAGTACATTATCTTACAAGGCAAATATATCAAACTGGAGCATGAACATATACCTAAACATGTATGACTTACTCCCCCACCAAAATAAAAAAAAGATGGCGAATGCTTTTGAGGAATTTCTAAGTTATAATCCTCAGTTGTAAATATTTTTTAAAATACTTCATTTTAAATAAGATCACAGAAGACAAAACCAAAAAAGGTAGTCTTTAGAAAGCTCAGATTCTCTTATCAATTCAATAAATATTTGCAAATTTAGTAAAAAAATTATACTGAGTATTAAAAGATAAAAGATACATGCCCTAGGGATTTGCAGGATGGTTATCTTAATATAAAATACCCAAATATATACACTCTGTAATTCCTTTAATAACATCAACTGCAAGGAAAGGCAGCCCTGCTTGCAAAGGGCATCTATATGTTCTTATGTTCAAAGCAGGGCTCTTCTCAGGGTTATCTTCACCTGGTTTTTCCCAAACTGAAGTTGCTCTTCTGCCCTCAGTCCAGGATGCCCCCTCCTCTATTGCCCTCTGTCCATTTCAGATTCTGTTATATAAATTTGTTGTTATAATTGTGGTTGTTGTCTTTTTTCTAAAAGAAAGCAACTGAATACTTAATCCATTAAAAAGAAACACAGGTAGGGATAAAGTCTTTATTTAAGTTAAAAGCACATTTATTTTATTTCCCTCAGATACTACCTATTATTAAAGATAAACTAAAGTGTCATTTCTACCACTGGATCTTTCTTAAGTAATTCAGCTTTAGGACAAAGGACCTTTAAATTGAACTCCGAGAGCACTTAGTGCAAATTTCACATTTAATGACATCCTACCCAGCAATCTTATTTTAATTACTTTATAGACCATGTTATGATTTATACATTCTCTTCCACCAGATCATAGATTAATATCTAAAAAGCAAAACTAATGTCTTAAATTCTTTTTGAAATCTCCCCTAGCTCAGTGTTATGTGATAAAAGCTTATTAACTCAAAGCTTGTTTAATAACTTTTGTTATTAAATGTTAAAGTCACTGTCTTTGAGGTACAGAAAAGTTTCAACATTAAGTCACTGTCTTTGAAGTAAAAACCTAACCACACTTACATAAAGACTTCTCAAGCTTAACAGTACATATAGCAACTGACAGTTGTATGGAGGAAAAGAAATTAAAAGATACGCACATGCACGTGTGTGTCTATATATCAAAATGGCTGTAATAAAGTACCAAAATTTAAAAGGAGAATTATAATAGTATTTTGACTTTACTTCCAGTCGTTTCTTTCATAATGATACCGCATGTATAATTTTGCATTCTTTTGTTTTTTAACTATCATAATAGACATTCTTCCTATATTATCACAAACTCTTTGTAAAAATACCAAAAACTAGCTTGGGATCCTAACATAATTGACCAGGTAATTAATATTGTTCTAATAAACATTCAAATAAATTATACATCAAAAATAGGTCAAAACTGCTTATGAACTCTACAAAGAAGAGCAAAACACAAACTGTATCTAAAGGGTTGGTTGGTTTCTTTTCCTCTATTTCTCAGAAATAAATCTTACTTGGAGGGAAGGGATATTCATATCTCAGAAGGCCACAGTCTAGCCCAGTGTGAGTACTAGCAAAAATACTTGACCATGAGAAAGAAAGAAAAAAAAATTTGAAACTCAATTTCAATTTTGCTGTTACTGTTGTACTAATGACTAATGTGTAAGGTGTTTGCTCTGGTTTAATAGGACAAAACAAACAGTATTTACGCAATGCAGATGCTATTCTGCAGAATGACTTAATATTGTGTAGGTGGACTAGATATGTTTATGTTTCAAAAATTTCAACATCTTGAAAAATATAGCCGGGCTCGGTGGCTCAGCCTGTAATCCCGCGCCTTTGGGAGGCTGAGGTGAGTGGATTGCCTGAGCCCGAGGGTTCAAGACCTGCCTGGGCAACTTGGCGAGACCTCATCTCTACAATAAATCAAAAAATTAGCCGGGCGTGGTAGCGCGCACCTGTAATTCCAGCTACTCGGAAGGCTGAGACGGAAGGATCACCGGAGCCCAGCAGGAAGAGGTTGCGGTGGCCGGGAGCGGCCACTGCACTACAGTCTGGGCGACAGAGTGAGACTCCAACTCAAAAAAAAAAAAAAAGAAAACGAAAAATATAAATTCCCTTTTTTCATATTTAACAACCATGAAAAGAAAATGTATGACAACCATGGACAGTTTGAACCGACAGTTAAGCAGCATTTACTGCCTATATGCTTCAAAAAGAAACATAACTGCTGCCAGTTAAGTAGTAAGTAAAGTAGTCATCCTCATAATCTGCTTTGTGAGGGAGATTATTAGTTTCCTCCTCCAGTATTTATAGTTTTATATTTTAGAGTTTTTTTTATTCTTTAGAGGACAATTACTTCTATCAGCCTATTACTTGTATCAGATTATTTTCAAAATAATGGAAAATAAAAGCAGAACAAAGGATGTGGTTTTCAACTTACATGACTGAAAAAGCATCTTCCTTATTAACTTTTAAAAAATTAATGTAAATGTTTGGGTATAGACAGTTAAAACTATGTCTCTATTTTAAAACTTTGGATTAATAGAAAATTTCCTATTAAACTTCAGATTAATAGAAAACTCCATATTTTAGATGTCTAAAATATGCTGGAAAAAAATTCCACTTGGTTCCTAACTTTACCAAGTAGATTGCATCTTAGTATTAAAAGGTGCTGGGCCAGATGGTATATTTAGAATAAAAATTAATGGTCTGATTGAAAGTGTTTCAATTCTTCTAAACTAGTACAGAGAAGACAAGCAGCTTTGGAAAACATTTCTTCATGCCTTGGAGATACTTTGCAACCTATCACTCAGCAAGATCTGTAGTCAAATAGGCACTAGTCACCAAGGCCATGGATGCCTGCATTTTCCTTATGATACCCTCCAGTGTCAAGAATAACATAATATAGACTAGATGTGTTCTTTGCCCGAAAACAACAATGCTTCACATGCCCTGGACAGACTTCAGTGTTCACCAACTCTAAGCAAATTCTCCAAACACTACTAACCAATGAAAATTATCCTGAAAGACTAAAACATTAAGAAAGGAAAGCCAACTGCAATCTTAATTTGAAGAACTGGAAAAAAAATCATTTTCAAACAACCAGATAAAGTCCTACTTGAAGGAAAGAAAATAAAAAGTACAGACATCTTTCTATTTTATACAAGTGTCGAGAGCTACTTCTACAAGTGTCAAAAGACTAACATTCTGCCTCATCCTTTTGAGAAAGGCAATATGATCAGAGAAAACAAAAAATAATTATTTTCAGGCAGGAAATATTATGTTCACTTTCATTCCATTCTGAAAAACTACATGTGTAGGAAGACACATTTATTTATGATTATTTTGGATGGTAGAATTAGTGCATTTGCTATTTTTCTTATGTTATAATTTATGTAATTTTCAAAGTGATAAAACTAAAAATTATTGGGAAAGAGATAATACATTTTGTCATTTGCAAAACTCCCAGAACATCTTCTACAATCCTGTTTTCAAATCACACTGATCTTGAATCAATTCTGGAACCAAAACAAAGGTTGCTTTTTTTTTTTTTTCCCAGTCTTTGTATTGCAAGGATGCATCCCCGAGATACAGGAAACAACAAAAAAATGAAAAACAGCAGGACTAGAACTATAGTCTCAGACCACTGGACACTTAGTAGAAGCATCAAGGGAGAGAGGGGAGGAGTGAGGGAGAGGAGGAGACACCAGGTATTCAAGGAACCTTAGCAAGAGTCAAGCCAATGTAGCAGGTGGGTGCCAGACCCCAATGAAGGCTATGGAATAAAGCAAGGAAAGAAACAGGGCTGGGTGGGGATGGCTGATAAGGTAGAATGTGATGGGTGGGAGAAGCAGAGTGATGGCTGAGAAATGGCTTGGGTTTATTCTCTTTTATTAGCTCGCGAAAAACTTGAACAAATGTCTTTGAGAAGGAAAAAGTGGAAAGGAGCTAAACACACCTGACATATGAAATAATTCACAGCGAAAGTTTTCTGACAAGCAGCAGGAAATCCAAAAGGTACTGGGGGAGGAACGATGGGGGTGGAATAGTGTTCATCTTCTCCTGCACACATAATAAATACAAGACATACTTTAAAGAGAAAAAGAAAGAAGGCTTGCTATGCACTCCAAGATAAGCCCCAAAGCCCCACTCCCCAACCACTGTGCTGCCTGAAAGCGCTCCTCTATGGAAATTCTAGAGTCATCACTGCAGAGAAAGCAGCAGGGTTAGGATCAGAAATACAGTAGTCCCAATCTATCCATAGTTTTGTTTTTCCTGGTTTCAGTTACCCACAGTTACATGCAGTCCAAAAACACTGAGTGCAGAAGTTCAGGCATAAGCAGTCACAAACTTTAAACAGCGTACTGTTCTGAGTAGCATGGTTAAATCTCAAGCCATCTGACTCCGTCCCACCTAAGACACAAATCATCCCTTTGTGCAGCATCTTCACACTGTAGACCCTACTCGCCCATTCATCACTTGGAAGTCATCTTAGCTTTCGTATCCACTGTTGAAGTGCTGACAAGGCATCCTTTCTTGACTGGCCTGAAAGTACAAGAGTACTGTACCTAACATAAACATTAAACTTTATCATAGGTATACAAGTATAGGAAAAAACAGTATACATACAATTCGACCTTGCATATATATATCCAAGGTTTCTGAGATCCGTGATGGTGTCTTACCATATCTCTTTCCTTCTAAATAGCAGGAAGATGCCAATAATGGGTATCAATGCAGGTAGGTTTACAGATTTGGTGGAAATTAAGGCTCTGTGCTTTGGCAGTTTCTATTTTATCTGTAAATCAAGAAACAAGATTGCCTTCTGATAGAAGAAGGGAAAGAAGAGTCACTGGCGGCAGAAAAGTGAAAAAGGCTGGAAAAAGTCCCACGGAGCAGGAAAGAGCAATCTGACTAGAGAAATCTAGTAAGACTGCCAGGTAGTGTTGAGGTTCACAACTGGTCACCTTTGCTGTGAAAGAACTTAGGCCAGTTTGGTCATGCATAACTCTTAAGTTCTTTGTGAAGATGATGGTAGACACCAAAGAAGTTTTAGATGGGTAAGGGTTAGCTGTGTCCCCACCTCACCTAGCTACAAAGTGTAATATAAGCAAATCTCAGTCCAAATTCACTCACTCATACAAACATTTCCATTCCTTGTCTTAGAAATGCTTTTCTGTCCAAATTAGTATGTCAGTCAGGATTCACCAAGGATCAAGTGGCACATTCAAAAATATTTAACTGAAAATAACAAACCTAAAGAAATAACAAAAAGTGAGTTAAAGGAGCCAAAAGGATGGAGAGGCTTCCAGGAACTAGCAGTAGGAAGTCATGATCACTCCTAGTCCTAAAGGGACAGAGAGGGAACTAGAATATGACTAGAGCTGAAGGAAAGTGAGAAGCCCAATAGTAACTACAGGCCTTGATGAGAGCTGCAGTAATTCAGGGAAGGTGGAGATGGAAAGAAGCATCCCAATACCCTGTTGATTTTTTCAGATAGCCAAACAGGCAGGAGACAAAGAAGCTCAAATGATATCCTCCATAGATATCATTCTCCTGGAGATTGATCCATAAAAGAAAAAAACTTGAAATTGGGATTAATCCAAATTAAGAATGTTTGCCTGGCCAGGCACAGTGGCTCATGTCTATAATCCCAGCACTTTGGGAGGCTGAGGAGAGAGGACTGAGCCCACAGGTTCGAGACCAACATGGGCAACTCAGCGAGGCCTCATCTCTACAATAAATCAAAAAATTAGCCAGATGTGGTAGTGCATGCCTGTAGTTCCAATTACTTTGGAAGGTTGAGGAGGAAGGATCACCTGAGCCCAGCAGGTAAAGGCTGCAGTGGCCGTGAGCATAGCATGCCACTGCACTCCAGCCTGGGCAACGGAGTGAGATTCCAACTCAAAAAAAAAAAAAAAAAAGTTTGCCCTTCAAAAGAGACCATTAATCACAATGAGATACCACTTCATACCCACTAGGAGGATGGCTAAATCAAAAAGATAATAATGTGATGAAAATATGGGGTCCTTTGAACCCCCCCCATGCTGTTAGTGAGAATGTGAAATGATACAGCTGCTTTGAAAAATTGTGGCAGTACCTAACAGATTAAGTATAAAGTTATCATGTGACCCAGAAATTTCACTTCCGGGTTTATGCACAAGAGAAATGAAAATATATGTCTATAAAGACATGTGTACACAACAAATGTTCATAGCAGCACTATTCAAAGAAATAAAAAACTGGAAGCAATACAAATGCTCATCAACTGGTAAATGGATAAACAAAATATTATACTCATACAATAGAATGGTACTTGGCAAAATAAAATGAACTACTGATGGATGCAATATGGATAAACCTCAAAAAGATTATGCTAAGTGAAAGAAGCCAGATACAAAAAACCAAATATTATATAATTTCATTTATTTGAAATGTTGAGGCTGGGTGTGGTCGCTCAAGCCTATAATTCCAGTACTTTGGGAGGCCGAAGCAAGAGGACTGCTTGAGCTCGGGACTTCGAGGCCAGGCTGGGCAATTTGGTGAGACCTCGTCTCTACAATGAATTTTTTAAAATTAGCTGGGCAAGAGGTGGTATGCGTCTATAGTTCCAGCTACTTGGGAGGCTGAGGTGGAAGGATCACCTGAGCCCAGCTGGTCGACACTGGGGTGGTCATGAGCGTGCCACTGCACTCTAGCCTGGGTGACTGAGTGAGACTCCAAATCAAAAACAAAAAAGAAAGAAAGAAAAGTTCAGAAAATGGGAAACTATAGACAGAAAACAAATCAGTGGTTCCCCTGGAAATGGGAACAAGGAGTGGCTGCAAGTAGACACAAGGGATCTTTGTGGAGTGATGGACACATTCCAAAATTAGACAGTAGCAATGGCTGTACCACTCTAAAACTTTACTTACTGAACTGTACATTTAAAATGGATAAATCATATAATATACAAATTGTATCTCAATAAAGCTATTGAATTAAAAAATCAGGAAATTTCACCCAAAAAATCTTTTTTAAAATTCACTATACTGTCAGTTCCAGTATATGAGGTATTTCTGGCACATAATCCAATACTTATGGTTGATTACCATAATCAATAAAGAGAAAATTAGAACTAACTGGACAGAGAAAGAGTTGACTTGACAAAGAGTTAGTAGCCATCTAGGAAGAACATTCTAGCCACAGATAATATTAAATATATAGAGATCTGAAAGAATTAGAAGATGGTAATAGAGTAGAAAGTATCAAAACAGATAGAATAGTCATCAAAGCTATATCCTTCTGAAAGTTGTAGATAGCAGGATGATATATCACTTTTGTCAAACCCAGACAATATAGGACCAGTAAGGCACAGAGGAGAGGAAGCTTCAACTTACATGTCTGAGATGAGAACTGTTTCCAAGGACTTGTTAAAATTTCCACAAAAAAACACGTTTGCATCCTTCACATATCTACTGCTTTAACAAGGTTTATTACCAGACATTCTTTAGAACTGCAGTAATTCAGATAAGATGTTCTCAAAATAACACTTGCCCAGTAATAACATCTCCACAAATAAACTAACAACAAGAACAAGGTTTTGAGTCTCTGGAACCAATGAACTCTGTTTCTAACCAGTTTATGTGAACCTCTCCCTTTTTTGCTGGTAAATACTTCCCTTCCCCCTTCCCACACTGTATGCACTGGTGGCTTGCCATTCCATGTATTCCAGATTATAATCCTTATTTCTCATGCCTGAGTAAATTCAACACATATATTCTGTAGTGTATCTAAAGTATTTTTTTTAGGTAGATGTGCTATAGATAGACCAAATAAGTTGAAGATTTAAAGTAGCTATTGGATTTGACAGATCTGATCTCTGGTGACCTTGAGAACCAACTTAGTATAATATATAACACATATTATATAATACATAAAATAATGGAAAAAACAAGCCAGATTTCCCCATACTGAAGAGTAAGTTCAAAGTGAGAAAAGAAAGATTAAAAACTGAGGACTAGTCTTTCCAGTGGTTTACCGATCATGCTACAGAATGCAACATTATTTTACTTCATTGCCTCTATAAATGTTATAAATGTTGGGAAAGCTCAGTACACACACAAGGTATGCAACAGTCCGACTGCAGACTATGTACATTTCAGAGAGTTAATCCCGCCTCAGAGAAATACTTCAGAGATGTGAGCTGTGTTCCCAGGGTTACAAGCCTGACTAGAAGTTCATCAGGGAAACAATACCACTCTCAGCAGCCAAACATATGGCCATGAAGAAAAACGACAACCTAGAAAAAGATCCTATAAAATCTACATAGATCAGGGGGAAAGTTCTGGAAAATGGATGGTGGCTATTATTGTACAACACTGTGAATGTACTTAATGTCACTGCATTGCATACTTTTTTTATTTTCTTGAATATTTTTTTGGAATTCTTTTGATAAAACCAGATATACTAGAACAAAACAAAGTAAATATAACAAGTTGTCTGTACTTGACGTGCCCCCAAGTTTCTAGACAAACCCAACCCAAAATAAGTTGACAGCTGCTCACACAGGTTAATATACGAAAGTTGTAAGTTACTAGGATCTGCCTATCACCAGAGATAGGACATCTTTTTGTCAGCAAATTCCTGAAATGTCATAAAAGAAACATGTATTAGAATCATGCAGGTAACTCAATCGAAAATATGAAGCTGGGTAGACAGAGGAGGCCAGAGAGGATAGAGTAGATCAGGTGGTTTCCAAGATCCTGAGCAAAGCATACTTTTTTTTCTTTTTGAGTTAGAGTCTCATGCTGTCACCCAGGCTAGATTGCAGTGTACACTCACGGCCACTCCAGAGTCGACCTGCTGGGTTCCAGTGATCCTTCTGCCTCAGCCTTCCAAGTAGCCAGAACTACAGGCACCCGCTACCATGCCTGGCTAATTTTTATTTATTTATTTATTGTAAAGATGAGGGCTCGCCAAGTTGCCCTGGCTGGTCTTGAACCCATGGGCTCAGGCAATCCACTTGCCTCAGCCTCCCAAAGTGCTAGGATTACAGGCTGAGCCGCCAAGCCCAGCCTGAGAAGCTTACTTTAAAATGAATAAAACAGCAGGGCACAGTGGCATGCACCTATAGTCCCAGCTACTCGGGAGGCCGAGGTTGGAGGATCACTTGAGCCCAGGAGTTCATGTCCAGCATGGGCAACAAAGCAAGACACAATCTCAAAAACAAAATTAAGTAAAAGAAAATAAATAAAACGGTAAATTTTATGTTATATGTATTTGATGTCATACATACATTTTTATGTTATATATACTTTATCACAATAAAAAACACACACACATAAAACCATATAGCTCCATCACAACTTCCAGTCGACTAACAAGCCATAGTAAAAGTATTTTGAAGTTCACATAGAAGATGTTGGTCCTACAGTAAAAAATATACATATAAATAGTACTACCAGAGCAAAACAAGGGGAAAAAAGAAAAGAGGAAACAAGAAAGTACCAAAGAAAGTGTGGGCTCATTAAGATCATTTTCCACTTATTAAAGAGAAAGCTATCACACATGCTTTCAAGATTGTAGTGATGCAATGGAATAGTATGCAGCCATAAAGAAGGACAAACATAGGGACTTTGCAACAACTTGGATGGATTTAGAGTCTATCATACTCAGTGATCTATCACAGAAACAAAGAACAGAGTACCATATGTTCTCACTCATAAACGGACCTTCAACAATTACCATAATACTATAAGAAAGGGATTGGCATTAATGGGAAACTGCTGGCGAAGGTGGGGGTGGGGTTGGCAGTTGAGGGAAACTGCCGGGGTGGGAGGGTACACCTCATCAACAAGGGTACATGCATAATGAACATTTGTATACCTAACCCTGAATTGTACCCCACATCTTTAAAATAAAAATCTTTAAAATTAAAAATATGTATATTCTAGTGGTGGAGACTGAACAAATACACCTGTATACTTTTCTGAATACAAATTTCTGAAACAGTAAGAGTGAAATTCTAGAAACAGAATTAAGAAATAATCTCCATTGTAATAAGTGTTTTTTTGTTTTTGTTTTTGTTTTTCTGAGTTGGAGTCTCACTCCTTCAGCCAGGTTGGAGTGCAGTGGCACGCTCACGGTCACCCCAGCGATCCTTCCGCCTCAGCCTTCTGAGTAGCTGGGACTACAGCCGCGCGCTACTGTGCCTGGCTATTTTTTAATTTTATTTTATCGTAGAGACGAGGTCTCGCCAAAATTGCAGGGGCTGGTCTCGAATCCGCCAGCTCAGGCAATCTACTCACTTCAGCCTCCCAAAGTGCTGGGATTATAGGCTGAGCCACCGAGCCCAGCCTCAGTGTATTTTTAAAGTGCTTATGAAGCCATATGAAAAACTGAATGTCAGTTCCGATAAAATACAGATAGCCACCAAAAGTCATGAGCTCTCAAAGCACTACCAGACCCCCACCAGCAGCTATTGCTGCTCAATGCAGGCCATTAAAGGATGACACTATGCATAAAAGTAAATCATCCAGGTGTTTTTGTTGTTGTTGTTTTGTTTTGTTTTGTTTTGTTTTTGAGTTAGAGTCTCACTCTCTCACCCAGGCTATACTGCAGTGGCACACACAGGGCCACTGCAGCCTCAACCTACTGGGCTCCGGTGATCCTTCTGCCTCAGCCTCCAAGTACCTGGAACTACAGGCACGCACCATCATGTCCAGTTAATTTTTTAATCTTTTTATAGAGAAGAGGTCATGCCAAACTGCCCAAGCTGGTCTTGAACCCCTGGGCTCAGGCAATCCTCTCACCTCCACCTCCCAAAGTGCTGAGATTATAGGTGGGAGCTACCACACCCAGTCTAGACGTTCTTAAATTTTTTAATTTTATCTTAATTATCCAAGTGATTGTTGGGAGCCAGCCATGGAGGCCCACTGTGCGTTAGGGATCAGGAAGGGCCGTTGACCCCGAGACCACTAGGATGCGTTCGGGAGCTATTTGACCCCATTTCCTCCCCCTTTCTACTCAGTACTAACCAGATTAAGCTCCAGTGAGCTCAAAACATAAAAACTCTGAGACCAGGACGAACACAAGCTCACTTTAGAAGCTCATTGCTCCCATTCTTCCGCAAACTGCAGTTTTGGTTTTCACACAACTTATAATTCAAACTCGTGTCACATCTAAGAGATTTAGTATTGGTCACAGGCTTCTGGGTCATGATCTTAGGATTTATTGAAGGTGTAAATTGTAGAGTATAGTTTTAGAAGACAGCCATTTTGTTGAAAGAATGCGGCTGGGTAACTTGCAGGTAGCCCACTGTGAACTTTGTACTGGGCCACATTCCAAACAGTCTGGGATGGGCCATTTTCGTTTGTAAAGTAAATACTTAAGCTTCTATAGAATTGTTTAACTTGGCACAAATCAATCAGCTTAGGATGAAAAAGGTTTATAGAATATGTCAGTCACAGATTAGGTTATCCTTTGTTATGGGATTTTAAGATTATCATATGAAAAGGGTTTAATGGCAATCATTGATTAAGTTTTCATGGATTAAGGTTTCTGGTGGGTGGGGGATGCCCCTCCCACATCTGACTTTGTGTATAAAAGACCCGTTGTAATTCCCAATAACACACATCGCTTCTGCACTAGACCGGAGTCCAGTCTCTTTCTTTCTTTCTCTCTCTTTCTCTCTTCTTTCCCCCAATCGCCGACGCCGTCTCCACCTTTGGGGTACCCTGAACCTGGCTGGAGCTGGTCCCCGGCAAGTGATGTATGAATACACTAGTCTGGTTAAAAAGAGAAAAAGGCCAGGCATGGTGGCTCAAGCCTGTAATCTCAGCACTTTAGGAGGCCAAGGTGACAGGATTACTTGAACCCATGGGTTCAAGACCAGCCTGGGCAACTTGGCAAAACCTCATCTCTACAATAAAGGGGTAGCACACACCTATAGTTCCAGTTACTTGGAAGACTGAGGGAAGGATGGCCTGAGCCCAGCAGGTCGAAACTTGGGGTGGCAGTGAGCGTGCCACTGCACTCCAGCCTGGGTGACAGAGTGAGACTACAACTCAAAAAAAAAAGGAAAAGAAAAAAAGTCAACCGGGTGCAGTGGCACACATCTGTAATTCCAGCACTTTGGAAATCCAAGGTGGAAGAACTGCTTGAGCCCAGGAGCAAAATACCATCCTCAGCAACATGGTGAAACCTTGTCTCTGCACACACACACACAAAAATTAGCTGGGTTTGGTGGTGCATGCCCATAGTCCCAGCTACTCAGGAGACTGAGGTGGAAGGATGGCCTGAGTCCAGGAGTTCCAGGCTGCCTTGAGCCATGATCATGCCACTGCACTTCAGCCTGGCCAACAGAGTGAGATTCCAACTGGGAGGGGAGGGAAGGGCAGGGGAGGAAGAAAAGGGGGGGGGGAGGAGGGAGGAAGGAAGGAAGGAAGCTTAAGCATACAGATAACAGATAACCATTATTCCTCATCCCCTAAAGGTCTCCCAGTCCCATTTGCTATTATTATCCAATCATTACCAGTCTTGCATGTCCTTCTACTTTTTTGTATCGATATGTAAACACAAAAGTACAGTTTTGTGTTTAAACTTCTTGGCATAAACTGAATCGCACTATAATTATTCTGCAACTTGCTTTATCATTCAATATTTGAGAGTTCTACCTCATAATTTGTAACTGCTATCCAATATTACTAGTAATCTGAATGCACCATAACTTACTTAACCCTTCTCCTAATATTGGATATGGTTTTTAATTTGCAGGTGTTGTATGTTGCAACAAGCTTCCCTTAATATGCCAATCTGTATACATTTGAGTATTTTTCTTATAGCAAGTACAAATACTGCAAACTACACACTTAAAAGCTTATGTCAACTGATTCTCCTACTAGAGATGAATTTCCCCACAACACACTACCACTAAACATGTTGAATTTTTCTAATTTATTAATCTAATGGAGAAAAATAATTGCTTGCTTTTTTAATTTACATTTTCCCGGTTATTAGTGAGTTTGGGCATATTTTCAGGTATGTGAGCTACCTGTATTTCTTCTTCTGACAAATAATCATATTTAAATTTAATACAATAGATATCTTATAAAGAAGTAAAGGCACCTTTTATTTTATATGTACTATATGTAAATATACATAATACATAAATACTGTTCTTATTATAAATAAAGGTAACAACTTCATTGACCATACCTCTGCCCCCATTACAATTTCTCTCTCTAGTAATCATTTATCAGGTGAGTATGCCTTCTTAGACCCTAGTCTATGCCATAGGATCCCAACTGGAAACAATTCTGTCCCATAGGACACAGTTGCCAACGTTTGGTGACAGAAACTACAAGTATCTAGTGGGTAAGAGGCCAGGGATGTTGCTAAAAATCCTGAAATTCACAGGACAGCCACCACAACAAAGAATTCTCTAATCCACAATATTAACAGAGCCACTGTTGAGAATCCCTGCTGTATGCATTTATATAATGTAATGACTATCAAAATATAAAATAGTTGAGGGTGGGTATTTATACACAATGGTATCATTACACCACGAGACATTATACACATTCTTTCTCAATCTTTAATGTCTTAGAGATGCTCTCTGTCAATATAAAAAGATCTACCTCATTCTTTTTAACTACTAAAGAATCCTAAGCTATCAGTCATTCCCTGGCTCACAGACACTGTGCATGGAGAAACCACTTAGCTGGATGCCCCGCCTCTTCCTGTGACTGCCCTCTTTCTTCAGGAGCTGCTCCTACCTTTTGCAGTCATTCTCTCCTCTGTGTTTCCAACTGGAGTTTCCCACGGAATGACTCCATCAGCTACCCACTTTTCAAAATTCCTCATTGTTTCCAGGACCACCATTTACAGACTTCCCTTCCCAGTTTCCATCAAAATTCTGGCTTGTTGTTTTTCTTTTAGTTTTTTTCTTCTAAACTTTATCTCTTCCCTGGAAATTTGGGACAGGAAGATAAATTTTGGCTCATTTCACTAGTCTTAATTAGAAGTTAGGACTTATTAAGTTTTCATTTCTTAACACAGGAATACAACATGATTATTTTAATTTAAAAATCAAAGATTGTAAACAATATAATTTTCTAAAATTAAACAGTTAAAACATTTTTAAGACTACCATGAAAAATTTTTTAAATCTAGTGAGAATCTAATATGATATAAAAATGTGTATATGAAGGTAATCATATCATTTCCACATCATTAAAGCCATTCTTCTGTTCATGCATCTTAATAGTAGGTCTCTCACATAGTGTTCATTCTACCAGAATCACAGCATTCCTAGAAACTCCAAAAGCTGGCTCTCTAACTACAGACTCTATTTCCTATATTACCCAATATTGTTGCTGGGTTCCAAAAAAAAGCAGGAAAACCCTTTGATTTACAGTCAATGGCTGGTTAGTTTCTCACCAGAAAGCTTCAGATGGATATCAAAATCAACCACCCAAATGATCCCTCTCTCCTGAAGATTCCTGTAGTCCACAGCTAGCTCCCAGACACTAAAGGTAATCATCAAAAGCAGTTAAGGAGCTCAAGAAGTTTTCCTATGTCACAGTCATTCTCAATGAGCAGAGGAGTGAAACTTGAAGACATCAAAAGTATATGGAAGTATTTTTATTTTCTCTTCAAAAAAAAATTCATCCTTCTCTCCATCTCCCCAGAAAGAAAATTCTTCTATATCCAAGGTCAAGATGAGTACTTTGAAGAATCTCAAAGAACAATTTTGATTTCTCCCTATTCCAAGTCTAATAATGAATTATCTCAATAGTTCAAGATCCAAAGTGACTGTCCCACTCATTGAAATCAACTGCAGCTCCTTGACTAGGCACAGCTACCAGGAATAGCAGTCCTCCTTTGGGGACTTAGCTCAGAGTATATGAGAACCACACTCAGATAAACAGAGCAAGGGTATCAGGACTGAAACAAATAGGGGTAGCTATATCTCACCTCCTACCTTCCTTGGAATTGAGGGCCCATGTAAGGTGGAGAATAAGAGTCTAAAAAATGGGAAGACACATAAATGTGTCAAGGGAGATCAAGGTACCTGCTAAATCAAAGCATGACCCATATCCTGTGGTACTGCCTCTTACAGGGAGCTTGATACACTATACTAGGTCATCTACTAAACAACATCAAATGAAAGCCCAAGTATGCATGACTTCAGCAAGCTTACCAGCTTCACAGAAGGACAAGGGCATAGACACTAGTCTGCAGGAAGGCTCATTTCATCTCACAGAGATGTCAGGGTGAACTAGTCCTTTTATTTTTGGAAACAGATTTGTGACAGAATGTACTGTAACGGTGGGTAAAAAGACACCCTACTGGCAGCAGCAATGGACAAGGAAAAAAAAATAAATGGCTTAATAAAGGGCTATTTGCCACTTGTCTTCTATTTAAAAATCTATCTTTTCTCCAAATCCAAAAGTCTAGCAGGCTTAGGAAGAACACTTGGTATAGCTCTTGGCATGCTTTTGTGTAAAAGAGTAAATAAACATATTCAAATTAAAAGGAACACCTGGACAGCACAAGGTAGAAAAACCCTACCTTATTAGAGGTGGCAGCTGAGTCTCTGGAAAGAAAGAACTAGAGAAAAATATGAGCCCCAGCAAAAGAAAAAACTGCATACAATTAAAAAAAAACAGGAAAATGAATATTTAAGTATTATGCCAACACTCAAAGGAATCAAAACATTTTCTCCCAAAACATTAGTTCCTTTTTTTTTTTTTTTTGAGTTGGAGTCTTATTCTATCACCCAGTCTAGAGTTCAGTGGCACACTCACAGTCACTGCAGCCTCAACCTGCTGGGCTCAGGTGATCTGCCTCAGCCTTCCAAGTAGATGGAACTACAGACACGTGCCCCCACCTCCGGCTAATTTTTTTCTTTATTGTAGAGACAAGGTCTCGCCAAGTTGTCCAGGCTGGTCTTGAACCCCTGGGGGGTTCAGGCAATCCTCTCACCTCCACCTCCCAAAGTGCTGGAATCCCAGCGTGAGCCACCACAACTGGCTTAAAACATCAGTTCCTAATTCCACTTATAGAATACTTGTCTGTGCTTTCCACTTTCTTTTCTAATCCAACTATTCTATGTTCCACTCATCATATCCCTTTAAACATTCACTGAACTCTGAACATTTCCTTGTCCGTTCCCTGATCCATTCAAAAATGTATCACAGGTATACTTTACCACACTAGGGTATAAAAAGATGATAAATCACAGTCCTTCCCTTTCAGAAGTTCAGCCTAGTATGAAGATACAAATGACAGACTCATACACCAACTGCAATTAAAAGTAATAAGTAAGAATATATACAAGTTGCTAATAAAGACAATGATTTTGCAAAGAATTGGTTATTGAACTATAAAATTGGATTTCCACTAAATGAAAAAAAAAGAGGAAAAGGAGCTACCAACAGAATATGTTCAAAACTGTGAAAATATGAAAGTCTTTTTAGAAATATGTGAAAATAAAGTCATGAGGAAGGGTTAGTGGTAGAAGATGCTAGAAGATAAAAATAGAAAGATTAGTAGGAAAAGATCTTGAATATCATGGTAAAGAGTTTGGACTATAACTGTGATTCTCAATGTTTATCTCCTATGAAAAGAAATTAACATCCATAAGAGGAATGCTACATTCTATCATTAATAGCAACTTACTATTTTTTTTTTTTTTAAGTTGGAGTCTCGCTCTGTTGCCTAGGCTGGAGTGCAGGGCTACAGGCGGGTCATTCAAGCAATTACCTGTAAACATTCTCCTTTCTCTCCCACTAACCTCAGATGAAGCTTATGAAATAGTGCTATAAACAATGGAAACCTCTTTTCATTTTTCTGTTAGCTAACCAAACTTTTACCATAATATAAGATATATAATGCATAGCATATAGGATGCAAAAACCCATCCACCTACATCAAATTCTAGGTTTCAAATGACTTTCAAGAAATACCCTTGACCATTCGAATTACAATATGTAAGATGGTGTAAACACACACCACCATGACTATTTCACTGAAAGCAGCTGTAAAATCTGAATAGAATATATGAATCAAGCATTTGTGGTTGGAAAAGTGAACAGTAGCAGGCAGACTAAAAATAAGTGTTAAGTTTTTCCATTTTCTTTTCCTCCATGATTTCCCTTTCTGATCTGAAGGTAGGCATGGGGACAGACACTGACAGAGAGAACTTCAGAAAAAACCCTATACATTTCACCTAAGAGGCAGAAAAGGAAGTTTCTAACACTTAGATCACAGTAGAAATCTAATTTCCCCAATTTTTTCCTTTACTCTAGTCTTTTGTGCCCAACCCCCCAAGTAATCCTGTAGCTGTGGCAGCAGTGACACAAACAGGAGCCTGTAGGAGTCAAAACAATGAGAGAAGGAACATTCTTCTCCAATCAATGAAACTGCAATCCTGAGGGTGGGTAAACTCCCATGGTTTTTTTCTACTCTTTCTGTACTCTCCGCTCCTCCTGGCCACAGACACAAAAATGTGCAGCAGAGCAAGGTAACTAAAACCTCAGATTTCTAAGCAAGAGGACTGGAAAGGGAAGAACTAAGGAACCAGAATAGGAGAAGCAAGCATGGAAAAGTGATCCAATAAAATTGTTTATGAATGTCTGAGATCATCCCTAGGTTGGACAAATGTAGATATAATCCTAAAAAATTTAAAAACTAAACTAACCACAGATTCCAGATTGATGATGTATTAGTTCATTTTGTATTATTATCAAGGAATACCTGAAGCTGGGTAATTTATTTTAAAAACAAAAAAAGAGGATTGTTTGACTCATGGTTCTACAGGCTGTACAAGAAGCATGGTGCTTCTGGTGAGGGTTTTAGGACACTTACAATCATGGCAGAAGGAAGCGGGTGCAGGAAAGTCCTAAGGCAAGAGAGGGAGCAAGAGAAAGAGGAAGACTGTTTTTAACAACCAGATCACCTATGAACGGAGGACAGAAAAGAGAACTCACTCATTACTATGGAGAGGATACCAAGCCATTGATGAAACTTGACCCTATCTCCAACATTGGGAATAGTTCAAAATAAGATTTGGAAGGGATATTCAAATTATATCAGATGACTTGTTGACACATATGTGGGACAGATCTGAATAGCATTACAAGGCTTGCAGCCCACAGAAAAAGGACTGGCTGGAATGTGCACTCTAAAGCCAGCGAAATCAATTGCTGCTAATGCAAAAATATTAACGTCCTGCAAAGAATTTGAACAAGATTCAGAGGATTATGCTTCATAAGAATTAAAATATCCAAAATTCCACCCAAAAGCCAAGTAAAGCTCTCATAGGGAAGGGCAAATCAACAGACACCAAATGACAAAAATGTTGAAATTATCTCACAAAGACATTAAGGAAACTATTATTAAAATGTTCTGACAAGCAATCATGAACACTCTTGAAACAAATGGAAAATTTGAAAGTATCAGAAGAGAAATTTACCAAAAAAATGAAAATATTAAAACCAAAATATACAATAACAAAAAATTTTTTAATGTAATAAATGGGCTCAAGAGTAGAACAAAGAAAAGAGTCGATAAACCCTAAGACAGATCAAAAGAAATTATCTGAAACAGAGAGAAAAGAGATTGGAAAAAAGTTAACAGGGAGCTATGGAAAACTATGAAACAATACCAAAAGGCCTAGCATACATGTTATCAGAGAAAAAGAAGAAGAAAAATAGCATGGTGCTGAGACATATTTGATGGAAAATGATTGAAAATTGGTGAAAGACATGGACTTATGGCTTCAAGAAGTTCAGTAAACCTCAAACAGAAAAGCAAAAAGAAATCACCAATCAAACACCTCATAACCAAACCAGTAAAAATTAAAGTCAAAGAAAAAAATCTTGCTAGTAAACAGAGGAAAATAACACATTAACTAAGGAAAAATAATTTACTCAGAGAACTAATGGATTTCACATCAGAAGGCACAAAGACCAGAAGAAATGACACAATATTTTTTAAATGCTAAAAAGAAAGAACTGTCAATCAGTACTCTATATTCGATGGAAAGAGAAGGAAGATGAAATAAAGGCACTGTCTGATGAAGGAAAACTAAAAGAATTAATTGCTAGCAAGACTAGCTCTACAGTACTTAAGAAAGTTCTCCAGACAGAAAAGAAACATTAGAAGGACACTTGGAATATCAAGAATGAAGAGAGAACAACAGAAATGATAAATATCTAAGTAAATATTCTTTCCTCGAGTTCAAACATATGTTTAACTGTTGAAAGCAATAATATTAACATTGCTTGATGGGGTTGTCAATGTATGTAGACATCTAAGAAAATCAAAACACAAAAGGAGAACGTGAAAATACCTACATGGTGGTAAGAATTACACATTCCAAGCAAGGTGGCAAAATACGGATTATAAATAGACTATGAAAAGTTAAGTGCATATATTACAATCCATAGAGCAACCATTTTCTAAGAAAAACTACGTAAGAAATACAATACATTAAAACCAAATACTAATAACCCAAAAGGATACAGAAAGGGGGAAACAGGAACAAAAACTAGATAGAAAAACAGAAATAATAAAGTGGCAGCCCTAAACCCAAATAATCAATAATCAATAATTGTATTAAATCAATAATTGCATTAAACATAAAAGTCTAAACACACAAAATAAAAGCGATTGCCGAAATGGTTTTAAAAAACATGACCCTGGTACCCTACAGCTTTAAACTAAAGGAAAAAAAAAGAAATGATAATAAGGCCACTTTTTAGTTTAGGAACTTGTGAATTGGAAATGTTTGGCAGGTCTCTGGCAAAAGGCAATGTGGTCAGGAAAAGACCACTCTCCCATCAGGAGCCCAGAGATGTCAGTCTCCAGAGTGGTAGTTATCAGGGTTCCAACCTCTTTAGCAAATCAATCACTGTGAAGGTATATCAGGTTTATCCTAAAGAGCAAAACTGAGGTTTCTTTCGCCCCTGACAGCTCTGGCATTTTTTTCCTTTCTTTTCCCCATTCTTTCGCTAATAAACTTTGTTTTAAAACTTTGAGAAAAAACAACAACAACATGACCCTGGCCAGATGCAATGGGTGGCTCATGCCTACAATCCCAACACTTTGGGAGGCCAAGGTGGGAAGATAGCTGAGGTCAGAAATTTGAGACTAGCCTCGGCAACATAGCAAGAAACAACAACAAGAAAACAAAATAATCCAATTATTAGCTATCTATAAGAAATCCTCTTCAAATATAATATGTTTCATTTAAAAGTAAAATGGGTCAGACAGAGTGGCTTATGCCTGTAACCCCAGCACTTTAGGAGGCCAATGCAGGCAGACTGCTTGAGTTCAGGAGTTCAAGACTAGCTTAGGCAACACAGTGAAACTGCAACTCTACAAAATTTATTTTTTAAAAATTAGCTGGGCCCAATGGCACATGCCTGTAGTCCCTGCTACTTAGGATGCTGAGTTGAAAGGATCGCCTGAGCCCAGGAGGTTGAGGCTGCTGTGAGCCATGATCACCATGATTGTGCCACTGCACTCCGGCTTGGCTAACAGAGTGAGACACCGACTCAGAAAAATAAAATATATGACCAGCCCAGGCAACTTGGCAAGACCTCGTCTCTACAATAAATCAAAAATTAGTCGGGTGTGGTAGTGCGCACCTGTAGTTCCGGCTACTTGGAAGACTAAAGTGGAAGGATCACCGGACCCCAGCAGGTCAAGGCTGCGGTGGCCAGGAGCGTGCCACTGCACCCCAATCTGGGCGACGGAGTGAGACTCCAACTCAAAAATAAAAATAAAAAATAAGATTAAATAAATAATAAAAGTAAAATGATGGGAAAGAAATGCCATGCAAACATTGAACAAAAGAAGGCTGGAATGCCTATATGTATTAGTATCAGACAAAGCAGACTTCAGAGCAAAGAAATTTACAAAGGAGAGAGAAGAACATCACATAATCGTAATAGGGTCAATTTGCCCCCCCAAAATTACAATAATTCATTATGCATATGTACCTAATAACAGTGCTTCACAAAGCAAAAACTGACAGAACACAGAGGAGAAATAGACAAATCCCTAATTATAGTTGGCGACATTAACACTCTACTCTCAGTGATAGACAATAGTAGAAAACCAGTATGGATATAGAGGAACTGGACAATACCATCAGCCAGCTGTATCTCACTGACATTTATACACTTCTGTATCCAACAACAGAAGACAGCACAATTGTTTCAAGTGTACATGAAACATACACCAAAATAGATCTTACCTGGATCAGACACAAACCTTAATGAATTAAAACAAATAAAGTCATATAAAAATTATCTCTCAGCAAAAGGAATTAGTAGCAGAAATCAGTAATAGAAAGAGAACAGAAAAATCTCCAAACACTTGGAAATTTAAAAATTCTAAAGAACCTTTGGGCGAAAGAGGGAGTCTCAAGAAAAATCGGAAAATATTTTGAACTTTCAAAAATGAAAACACCATATAAAAAACTGTTAGATGTACCTAAAGCAATGCTTAGAGGGGAAACTACAGTACTAAATGTTGTGTAAGAAACTATATTTCGAATCAATAATCTAAGCTCCTACCTTACAAACTAGAAAAAGAAAAGCAAATACATAAGTAAAACTAAAGCAAGTAGAAGAAAATAATAGAGATATCAATAAAATTTTTAAATGAACAACAAAAAAGTCAATCAAAACAAAAGTTAGTTCTTCAAAAACATCTACAAAATTAATAAATCTCTAACAAGACTAGCAAAAGGAAAAAAAAAACAGAGAGACAAATTATTACTAATATCAGGAAGAAAAGGGGTTACTACTACAAAATACATACAGTGAAAGGACTATAAAGAAATTCTAAGAATTCCATGCAAATAAACTAGACAGTTTAGATGAAATGGACCAATTCCTCAAAAATGATAAAACACAAAGTTAATAAAACACACTCAAGATGAAACTGACAACCTGAATACTCCCTCCAACTATTAAAGAAATTGAATTCACACTCTAAAATTTTCTGAGAAGAAATCTCCAAGTTCTGGTGGTTTTACAGGAGAATTCTACCAAACATTCAAAGAAGAAATAAAACAATTCTGTATACTCTCATCCAGAAAAAAAGAGAGAAGCAGCACTTTACAATTCATTGTATAGAGCCAGCATTATCCTAATATTAGACAGTACACAAAGAGAAAACTGTAGTTCAATATCTAACATAAAAATGATACAAAAAATCCTTAACAAAATATTAATATATAGAAAGAAACCAACAATATAGAAAAAAGAGTAATATATCAAATAATAAAGCAAGCAGGATTTATTGCCAAAATGCAAGACTAGTTCCATACTGAAAAATTAATCATTCACTATAAAATAACATAGTATAGTTAAAAGAATAAAATTACACATGATCATATTAATTCCTTTTAAAAAAGCATAAGACAAAATTCATTTATCCACAGGCAAATTAGGAGTAGAGAGAATCTTCCTCAATCTGATAAAGGGCAATTACAAAATAACCTCTAGTTAATATCATACTTGTGAATGACTGAATATTTTTTCACCAAAACTGACATAAGGCAAGAATGTGCACTTTTTCACCAAAACTGACATAAGGCAAGAATGTGCACTGTCCTGTCCAACACTGTGCACTACTCCTAGTCCACTTCATATTGGAATTCACTCTAGAGCAATAAGGAAAGAAGAAATAATAAAAGGCATAATAGATTGCAAAGAAGAAATAAAACTGAGTCCTAGATTGTCTACAAAAATGCTCCTAGCTTAGCAAGATATATCACAAGATATAAGATCAACACTCAAACATTAATCACACTTGTATATGGGAAGGCAAATGAACTAGAATAGCTGAAACAGTTTGAGGAAAAAAAGAAGAAAGCTAGAGGAATCCACTTTTAACACTGATTATAAAGCTGCAGTAATCAAGACAACATAGTATTGACAAACAGACACACAGATCAATGGAAAAGAAGAGAAAGTCCAGAAATAAATTCATTCAGATATCACATCATTTCATTTTTTACATAGATACAATAGAGAAATAATAGCTGGACACGGTGGCTCATGCCTATAATCCCAGCACCTTGGGAGGCGAAGGCAGGAGGATCACTTGAGGCCAGGAGTTCAAGACTTACCCGAGCAACATAGCAAGACCCCGTCTCTACAAAAAAATTTTAAAATTAGCTGGATATGGGGACGAGCACCTGTAGTCCTCACTACTCATAAGCCTGAGGTGGGAAGCTCGCTTGCGCCTAGGAGTATGAGGTTATATCAACTATTATCATACCACTGCACTCTAACCTGAGTGACAGAGCAAGATCCTTTTTTTTTTTTAAGAGCGAGAGTAATATCACTTTCAACAAATGGTATTGGAACAATTCAACAACAATATACAAAGGAAAGACCTTTAAATCTTACATAAAAATTAACTCAAATGGAAGGCTGAGGCAGAAGGATCGCCTAAGCACAGCAAGTCAAGGCTGTGGGGGCCATGAGCATGCCACTGCAGTCCAGCCTGGGCAACAGAATGAGACTATGACTCAAAAAAAAAAAAATTAACTTAAATGAATCACAAATCTAAATATAAGGGCAAAACTATAAAACTCTTAGAAGAAATCTTCATAATCTAAAACTAAGTAAAGAGGTCTTAGACATGACAATAAAAGCGCAATCCATAGAAGAGTGATAAACTGACTTTAAAATGTAAGAAGTTTTGAACTGCAGTAGACACTGTCAAGAGGATAAAAAGAGACAAGCTATGGACTGGAAGAAACTATCAGCAAACCATATATCTAACAAAAGACTTGCATCCAGAATATATAAAGAACTTTCTAAACTCAACAGAAGGGGGGAAATTTTAAAAACAGGCAAAGCAGCCGGGCTCGGTGGCTCAGCCTGTAATCCCGCGCCTTTGGGAGGCTGAGGTGAGTGGATTGCCTGAGCCCGCGGGTTCGAGACCTGCCTGGGCAGTGAGACCTCATCTCCACAATAAATCAAAAAATCAGCCGGACGTGGTAGCGCATGCCTGTAATTCCGGCTACTTGGAAGGCTGAGGCGGAAGGATCGCTGGAGCCCAGCAGGTCGAGGCTGCAGTGGCTGGGAGCAGCCACTGCACTCCAGTCTGGGCGACAGAGTGAGACTCCAACTCAAAAAAAACAAAACAAAACAAAACAAAAAACAGGCAAAGCTTGTTCACTGAAAAGGATATAAAGCAAAAGGCAAATAAGCGCATGAGAAGATGGTCAACATCATCAGCTGTTAAGGAAATGCAAATTAAAACCACAATGACAAACCACTACACACATTAGGGTGATTAAAATTTACAATGCTGACAATACTAACTGCTGAAGAAAACTCTCATGTGCTCCTGATAGGAATGCAGAATGGTACAGCAACTCTGGAAAAGTCTGGCAGCTTCTTGCAAAGTTACACATGTACTTACCATATGACCCAACAATCCTACCCCTAATTCTTTATCCTAGAGAAACAGAAACTTATATTCACATTAAAATTTGCACACATGTCTAGAACAGTTTATTCATAATTGTTTAAAGCTGGGATCAACACAAATGTCCTTCAGTGGGTAAACAGAAAAACAAATTGTAATCCATACAACACTATGCAATAGTAAAAAAGAAACAAACTACTGACACACATAACAGTTTGGATGAATCAGAAAAACATTATGTTGCATGAAAGCAGCCAGTCTTGAAAAGTTACAAACTGTGTGGAAATGATGTCAGTAACAGGAAACACGTCAGTCATTGCCAGGGATAGGGCAGCGGAGGATGTGACTTTGAAGGGATACTCAAGAGAGCCCAAGGGGTAATGAGACTGTTCATATTCCAATTGTGCTAGTTGTCACACAATCTATGCATGCACTAAAATTCACAGAAGCGTGCTACAGAAAAAAGTCTATTTTACTGTAGGATAATTTTTTAAATTTAAAAAACAAACACTGCTAGATATAGGTGGACACTATGGACAATGCTCCAGGCCTCTTGTTTAAGGGTACACTGATTAACCCTGCGTAATTCTCTTGAAATTACCAAACTCAACCATGTTGCCCATTGAAGCTGGACTGGATTAAAAAAAATGTGTACATATACACAATGGAATATTATACAGCCATAAAGAAAGACAAACAAGCCGGGTTTGGTGGCTCAGCCTGTAATCCTGCACTTTGGGATGCTGAGGTGAGTGGATTGCCTGAGTCTGCGGGTTCAAGACCCACCTGGGCAATTTGGCGAGACCTCATCTCTACAATAAATCAAAAAATTAGCCGGGCATGGTAGCGCGTGCCTGTAGTTCCAGCTACTTGGAAGCCTGAGGCGGAAGGATTGCCGGAGTCCAGCAGGTCGAGGCTGCGGTGGCCGGAAGTGGCCACTGCACTCCAGTCTGGGCAACAGAGTAAGATTCCAACTCAAAAAAAAAAGAAAGACAAACATTTGAATTTCACAACAACTTGGATGGATTTGGAGTCGATCATACTCAGTGATTTACACAGAAACAAAGAACAGAGTACCATATGTTCTTACTTATAAGCAGACCTTGAACAATCATATAATACTATCAGAAAGGGGTTGGTAGTAGTGGGAAACTGTCAGGGGATGGGGATGGGTTTAGGCAGTTGAGGGAAACTGCTAGGGGAGGGAGGGGCATACCTCATCAACAAGGGTACCTGCATGATTAACGTTTGTATACCTAACCTTGAATTGTACCCCACATCTTTATAATAATAATGAAATAAATAAATTACCAAACTCTGTGTCTTCCTGGCACTTTTTTCTCCCAGTCTCACCCCATCCTTTACCTTAACTCCATCATCCTTCAGGTCTCTGCTTAAATGTAACTTCCTCAAAAAAGCTTTTCCTGACCCTCCAGGTTGGCTAAGATCGTCGTGTTCCACACTTCCGAACACCCTCTAATTCTCCATTATACTACGTATTGCACCAGCACAGAATTATAAAATGTCTTCTTCTCCCTGTGAACTGGAAGCCATATTAACACAGGAACCACATTTGCTAATTCAAAAGACATGAGGCATCTTCACATGACAAGTGTATCTTCACATGACAAGTGTACAATCAACATTTGTTAACAGCTGAATCTCTGTCATTCCCTACAACTCCATACAATGCAAGCTGACAAAATACTGTAAGACAGATAAGTCTTTTCCAACACTTTAAAACATGGTAAATGATGATAGTAACAACAAAGCATATTACTTTAAAATGGATATGTGGAACCATCACCACCATCAAACTCCAAAACTTTTCATCTTACAAAACACTGTGAATGTACTTAATGCTACTGAAATATATGCTTAAGAATGTGTAAAATGGCTATATACGTTGGCTCACGTCTGTAATCCCAGCACTTTAGGAGGCAGAGGCAAGAGGATTGCCTGAATCCAGGGGTTGGAGACCAGCCTGGGCAACTTGGTGAGACTGCATCTCTACAATAAATCAAAAAATTAGCTAGGCATGGTGGCACACACCTATAGTCCCAGTTACTCAGGAGACTGAGGCAAAAGAATTGCCTCCCAGCAGGTAGAGGCTGCGATGGCCATGAGCATGCCACTGCACTCCAGCCTGGGCGACCCTGAGCTCTTCACACAAGATGAACTCGCTGTGGCTAACAAAGATGCCCAGGTTTAGATAACAGATCCAAGCAGCCATAGCAGGGTGCTTGGAAAATGCAGTTCTTGACAAGTATCCTACTTTAAGCCCTTGAGCCAGAATTGTTCTGTGACGGGGCCAAGAATTGCAGCCAGAAACCTCCCCTGTATCACGGCCTTTGGAAGAAACATCTGACAGAGACACTTCTGGTTTGGGGTTTAGGAAGCCACTCAGTGGAGGGCTAGACTATCTCGACCAATCAGAACCGAACAAGCCTGAATCTTTTGTTTGCATAAACAGATCTAATCAGTAATCTAGGCAGGAATTTTCCCTATTTATGGCAAACCCGTCTTTTGTTGCTCTTAAAAGCTGTGCCTCCCCAGTCTGCAGATTGCTTTTTATAGAAAATAAAATTCTGAACTAGATGCAGTTGCTCATGCCTGTAATCCCAGCACTTTGGGAGGCTAAGGCAAAATGAATGATTGAGCCCAGGGGTTCGAGACCAGCCTGGGCAACATGGCAAGACCTCATCTCTAATCTCTACAATAAACCAATAAATAAATAAAAGACAACAACAACAAAAAATTAGGTGAGTGTGTTGGCGCACACCCATAGTCCCAGCTACATGGAAGGCTAAGGCAGAAAGATTGCCTGAGCCCAGCAGGTTGAGGCTGTGGTAATCATGGGTATGCCACTGCACTCTAGCTCCAGCAACAGAGTGAGACTTCAAATTAAAAAAAAAAAAAAAAGAAGAAGAAGAAAAGAAAATAAAGCTCTTTTTCTCCTCTGCAGCTCTCATGGTCTTTTATTAATAAACAGTTAAAATGGAAAATTCTATGCATATTTTATTACAATATGAAAATAAATTAAATTTTAAACGTAAAAAATTGATAAGTGGAAACATTTCTTATTGAAAAGAAAAATTACATAAAACCTTCACAAATAGGTTGTGTAGTTTTGAAACTGAACCCCCTATCACATGCAGAGCATCCCAGCTGAGTTTCATCAGTGCAGCCTAGGGATCCATAACACTTAATTACAATAGTTTGCTGAAGATGCTTTGCTATATTTAATTATAAAATCCCCTTTACTACAATACCTAATTTCCATTTGGGGAATACAACATAAACCTAGAAACTAAACTAATACATGATTGAGTCATAGAAAGACATGGAAGCAATTAAACAATCAGTTGTTTACAAAATAAGGCATTTTCAAAAGCAATTCTACCTGAATTTAATGCAATTTCCCATACAGATACACAAGTTTCTGCCCATAGAAACCTACAAACTCTCCACTGGATACACTATACCCACCCACAGCATCTAAACCACAATTTTCAGCATATTTATTAAATACATAAATGACTGAAGAAAGCAATGGTGAATGTATTCATCTGCATTAGAACCTCTCTTCCTTAGTAGAGGCTCCAATTAAGATGAATAAATCAAATATAAATCCACCACTGCCATCCCCAGACAGACTTATATTTTCCCAAAAGATGCTTCCTGGACTTCTCCCTTTGCGGCTGGCACTGTAGTCACTTAGCAGGAACAGACAGCAAAGGAAGTGGTCCTAAGTCAGGTTGATGACTGGCCAAGGTCAGAGGTTGAGAGCTAGCAAACAATGCCTCGATTTGCTGGGTGGCACTCATATACAGATTTGGTCCCAACCTACCTTATAACTAATCACATGACAAGTCCAACATTAAGTGAGTAACTTAGATAAATTGATGCTTGAAACTGAGCAATTTTGAGATCTGGCATTTTGCTCTGGTTTTTATAGACTTAAATTTAGCACCAAAAAAAGGATGGCATAATGAGCTCACATTTCAAAAACCCTCTCTGCTTTAACTATACAGCAATAAGAGTAATATCCAGAATAGAAAACCAGGAAGACAGATAAGCAGAAATAAATGGTAAACAATTTACAACGCAAAACAGAAGAAAAATGTATAACAATGCTAACAATGACGGCTACAGGCTGGTTCCTCCAGAAGCAGAAAGTGCCAAATGTAATGTATAGATCATTAGGAATATTCTGCAGAAGACCAAGAAGACAGCCAGGACCATTAATTAAAACTAGGCTAAGGAGGAGCTTCCCCAGGCCTGAAGAGGGGGCCACCAAGCATTGTGTGAACTACAGATCCCAGAAACTGTGGACCTAGGGAGGCAGAAACAGCCTCAGGGCCAAAATCTGAACCAGCTAATGGGACTAATCTGCCATGTGTCCAAACAACCATAAAACCACTGGTCAGGAGAAGGGGTGGAGGTGAAGAAAGGGAAGGAGGCTGGCAGGCATGAGAGAGAAACCAGGAAAAAGAGAAGAGGAAGGACAGGAAGCAAGGGGTAGGGAGAAGATGAAGGATGACGGGAAGGGGGGATAGAAAGAAAAACATTTAAAACTTTCACCCAAAAAGAGTCTATAGGCCAGCTCGGCAGCTCAGCCTGTAACCCCAGCACTTTGGGAGGCCGAGGCGAGTAGACTGCCTGAGCCCACAGGTTCAAGGCCAGTCCAGGCAACTTGGCGAGACCTTGTCTCTACAATAAAAAATAAAAAGTATTGGGGCGTGGTAGTGCAGCGCCTGTAGTTCTGGCTACTGGGAAGACAGAGGTGGAAGGATCGCCGGAGCGCAGAAGTTCGATGCTGGGGTGGCCGTGAGTGTGCATGCCACTGCACTCCAGCTTGGGTGAAGGAGTGAGACTCCAACTCCAAAAAACAAACAAACAAACAAACAAACAAAAGAGTCTACAGACCAAAATTCCAAAACACATTAAGAAACCTAATACTAAGATAACAAGCAAAAAACTTCTGTAACCGAAAGCTCACGCCAGATAAATTGCTCCCAATGAAATTAATTGTATCTAACAGTCTGAAAAGATTCCCTTAAAAAAGCTTTCTTCATCCCAAGGTTTTGTAAAAAAAATTAAAAAAAAAAAAAAGTATTTAAAAAAAATCTTGCTAGCTGGGCTTGGTGGCTCAGCCCGTAATCCTGCGCCTTTGGGACGCTGAGGTGAGTGGATTGCCTGAGCCCGCCTGGGCAGCGAGACCTCATCTCTACAATAAATCAGAAAAATCAGCCGGGCGTGGTAGCACGCGCCTGTAGTTCCAGCTACTTGGAAGGCCGAGGCGGAAGGATCGCCGGAGCCCAGTAGGTCGAGGCTGCGGTGGCCGGGAGTGGCCACTGCGCTCCAGTCTGGGCGACAGAGTGAGACTACAACTCAAAAATAAATAAATAAATAAGATCTTGCTAAGGACATAAGTGAACAGATGTGTCTAGATCCCCAAATTTTTTATGAAAAGGTCTTGCTTATAGATTAGAAATGAGAAAGAAAGAGTAATGATAAATTCTTACATTGTTTACTTCAGCAATAGGATTCAGATACAAGGAGCCTAGGAAGAACGAAGTTCAGTTTGGGTTATGTTGGGTTTGAGGTAATTTTTAAACTTTTAAGTAGAGATGTCAGAGAGACAGAGAACAGGTTAAGGAATCTAGATTTATGAAAACCACAGAAACAGAAGTGGAAGAGAATGAGACAGGAAGAGAAAAATAGTCAGAAAAAGAGTAAAGAAGTAGGAAAAAAAGAGCCCACAGATGATGCCTTGAGTCATTCCTGCAGAGGGGTCACAGAAGACAGCCACAGAAGCAGAAAGGAAACCAGAAGATTAAGATGTCACCAAAGTCAGAGGATGAGAGTTTGAAGAAGGGAACAGTGTCACACATTGCTAAGAAACCAAACAAAAGAGGACTGGAAAATGCCCATTGGATTTAATATGAGAAAACTACTGGTGACCTTAGCATGAACTCTTAGTAGAGTGCTGGGAACAGAAGCAAATGGGACTGACTCAGGGTCTTTGCACATGCTGTCCTGCCACCCTAGCTGACTGCCTGGCTGATGGCTGACTCCCTCTAATCCATAAGAATCAGTTGACATTTTATCCCTCAGAGAGAATTTCTCTGGCCATTCTATTAATGAAGAGTCTCCCATGATTCTCTTTACATCTTGTTTCCCTTATAACACCACAATTTATAATGATGTATGTTTCCTTATTCTATGTCCATTCTACCACTGGTAAATAATTGCCACGAGAACAGAAATCACATCGCCCTGGTCATTCCTCTCATTCCAGTGCCCACCACAGCACTGACCCACAAGAGGATGAACAAAAACGCAATAAACCACTTTCTTTGGGGAGGAAGGGAACTTCTCCTAATACTTAGTACAGAAAGCAATAGGCACGATGGAACAAGTACAAGTTAGGAGTCGCACACAATTCGAATCTTAGCTCCACTACTTACTCACTGAATGACCTTTGGCAACACATCTTACATCATGAAGCCCCAATTTTCTCCATTTAAAATGGTGACAATGATACTCCCCTTACATAATTATATGTTTTCAAGTACACCATAGAAACTCAATAAGTGATAAGTATTATTTAGAATGATCGTGTCTTTTCCTTCCACTAAGAAGTGTAAATGAGTGAGGCTGTAAGGATATGAGTTAAGTCATGGCCTTACAAACACCAGAACATCGGAATACAGTTCAGCTGTATTTTCCAATCTTGTATTAAATGTATGCTCTTTCAGTAGGTGGTGCTTCCAATCCTTCTTAATGCATAGACAAAAATAAATTCATTATTAGATACTTTTTTATACCAACAAGAACTAATTACATTGAAATGTATAAATTCCCTTTAATTGTAAAATAAACTAAATCAAAATGATATAGCCACAATATTTCACTGTTTTGTTCTTAATTTAAAATTTTAGTATAAGTAAAGTTCTTCTTATTAAAAACCACAGAAGGTCTTGGGATACACCCTTTCATATTATAAAGGAAAATACTTACAAGTTATTTTCTGCAGATTAAAAAAAGTTAGCTGTTTTATTGAAGTTAAATATCAAGGTACAAGAACACACATATGAATAAAATAATATATGAAGATATTGATATAAATCCTATCCAAATATAATTTTTGCATGACTGCTAAATAAGGTCATAGTCCTTCCTAGCTTGAATGATTGGTTTACCTTTAACTGTAGGGTGCTCAAACTATCAGTCTTTTAAGAAGCTTTACTGGTTTTTGACGATTTAACCTGCTGAGCTCACAGCACCCAAGGGAGAGGCTTGGTTGCAAATTTACTTCTGATGCTGCTGACCACTAATACTGACTCCATAGATAATGGATTTCAGTAATAACCACCTACAGGTTAACACTTTGAGTATTACCCATAATACTGCTTTAATTAAGTTAATACATGAAGGTCACAGTTTGGTAGAAAGTTTTATTAAATTTGGCAGTACTCACAATAAAAAAAACTGTGTTCATCTGTATAGTAAGTCCATAAATTTGACTACAGATATAATCCAGTTTGCTCATGGATTTATGCTGCATTTCAATTTATTTTCTAAAAGAATTCAATTTATTAGCTCCATTCCCTCAAAATATGTACATTTCTAGCATTTCTAACTGACAGGTTCCTGACAGATGACTCCAATCATGCTGGGCACAGAACGGGTCTACCTGACACAAAGAGACTCCCCCCCAAACTGACTTTAGCCAAGGAGATTTCCACCCCCTCCTCCTGATTGGAGCATTTGAATGGCAGAAAAGATTCATGCTTTGATTTGTTCATAGTTCCATGGGTTAAATATCCATTTCTCCTTGGAATACTGAAATTGATTTTTTAACCTTGAAAAATAAAGACAAACAAGTTTTATTTTTGAACCCAAATCCTTTACTAAGTAGAAAACAAGTCAAAGAACATTTACAACAAATATATGAATACAACGTATCTACCTATGCTAATGAAAAACACTAGACTCTTCAGTAAAAAACTAACCAAAAGAAGAAAGCATTTAAGATGTTTAGACAGTTCTTTTTTTTATTTTAAAAATGTGGGATACATTACAATTCAAGGTTAGGTACATACATGGTCATCATAGACATTTCAAATTTAAATGAATCTGAAATTAAAGATTTACTCTAAAGAATTAAAAAAGAAAACGATACTGTACCTTAAAACACAAATCAGATGGTCAGCACAGTTGACACAATTTTCTATTTTTATTTGTATAAGGTAATTTGAGGTGATTTTATTGAAAAGCAAAGAATGATGGCTGAATTCAGCTCATATACATATTGAATTCAGCAATAATTATATTTTTTAAATACACAACCTGACAGGCACTATAGTAGATAATAATGAATCAGCATGGGAGCCATTTAATATACTTCTTGATTAACTCATTGCCTGTCCAGTTCGCACACAGACATGCTTACATGTCATAATCGTCATAATTCCCATCATCCCCACCGCTAACACTCCAGCGCCTTGATTAGTGCACAACTCCCAGACGAGCCATTGCTAATGCTAAATAATTCTCTCCAGCCTCCTGCTACTATTCTGCAGGATCTCCAATTAAATATAATGTCCCTGATGAGCCATAGTAATGTGAACAAATTCCTACCAGGAATCCTAGCCTATTCCATTTTACCCAAAAACGCAGAGAGGTAATTTAGCCAAGTCAAAGATAATCAAAACACTTAAAACTGATAGCATATTCTTGCTGCAAAATAAGCATTTCCAAAGACAAAAGCAGAAAAGAAAAGAAAAAAAAGAAACGTCTAAACATCTTAAACACTTTCTTCTCCTGGTTAGTTTTTCACTGAAAAGTCTAGTGTTTTCCATTAGCACAGGTAGATACATTGTATTCTTAATCTAAAGAGGTTACTGAAGGCTGTTTTATGAGAAAAGAGAGCAATAACAAGTTTTTAAGCAAGTATGCCATTTAAAAACCCCTTGACTACCTAATTACCAGACTCCAAGATCCAAAACCACACTAATGAAACCAGTTCCTTTCTTCCCATTAAATGTAGTGTTACTGTCCCTATTCAGAAACTTTGCCATGGGACTTTATGCTGTTGATAAGGAAACCTCACATTGAAAATGACAACTATGAATAACTTTTGCAAGAATACATTAAGAATTCTGTAGATTTTCTATTACAATCTAAATATCTAGAAATGTTTCTGACCTAAATTAGGACCAACTGGAAAATGCAGACTATGGCAGCCACCACCTTAAAATATCCTTTACTAGTAAAGGCAATTTAAGAAAATGTTACTGAACACACCATCTCAACTATACACACACATACACACATGCACAATAAAAGGCCACCTGACTTTTTTCAGCTAACACCCCCAAAAAAAGTTTTACAAGCTTGACCATAATCATTTACTCCTAAATGAGAATCAGTGATAGTATCAGTTGCAAATAACTCCAATAATGCATTTTGTGAAATTTTCAAAAAATGTTAAGAACTGTAACTCCTTTCCAAAGAGAAAAAGTTTGAAAATATCTTGAAATCATGTAAAGGAGGAAAAAAAATGTTTGAGTTTCTCAAATTTAAGTTGTTTTCACCTCCATATAGCACATCTAGGGTAAAACTGAAGATATACTAACAAAGATATAAATAGACAAGTGTGTATATAGAGATATGAAAAAATATAAAATAAAGATATTCCAAACCCCCATGAAATTTTGAGAAGTTGTTCCCTCAGGTTTTTTACACCTTAGCTCACATTAATGTATTCCATCTCCATTTACCTGATCATTACCCTCCAGTGTGTTCAGCTGGAACCAACATACACTAATTACTTAGACATCACGAAGTCCTATTTGTCCTCAGTCCCTCCCCAGACAGCAGGGACACATTATCAAGGGTAGGCATAAAAAGTGATGATTGCCCTCACCTTACTGTCAATCACCCCTGAGTGTTCAAAGGAAACCCCACTCAATCTCATTATGGAACCCTAAGGCTGAGACTACAGTGTGCGGCAGGAATCCTACTTTAAACGGCAGGCTGCCTGAGTAAGAGATGAGTCACAGTGAGCACTTCCCTGATTTTAGGTTCTTGTTTTAACATGGTAAATCTGATATTTCCCATTTAAATCCAACATGAGTATACACAGGCAAAGCAACAAAATACGTATCGATAAGTTCAATTTAGTAGTGTACACAGAAAATATAGTCAAAGTTTGAAGTACAGAATCATTTAACTTTTTCATTTAACCTTATGAGGTCTCTCTTAAAAAAAAATTCAAAACCCTAATTTTAGAACTTTGACATATCAACGTGTTTTACTATTTTTTATGGAAAAGCATATTAGTCTTTATACATAAAACATAAATGAATGAATGTTATCTAGTGTTCATTTTGAAGTGTATAAGTACAACAATCTCTAAATTCTCAAACTGTTTTCTCTTGCTATTCAACAAACTAATGAAGTGGAACCCATGTGCCCATTTAGAAACTTCCATTCACTAAAGCCATTAAACAATTCTCATTCCTTATATTTCTTATCTTCTCTGGGACTACCTAAAATCAGAGTAAATTACACGCATACAACCCTAAAACACACCTCTCCTGTCCTCTAAGTCAACAAAATATTATGCTATACTTAATCTGGGATTTCGGGTGCTTGAGGTTTAAACTAAACTTTTAACATTTCATCATTATCCTGCTTTTACTTATCTTTCTAGAAAGTGACTTAAAGCAGGCCATATTAACAGAAAGTTTTAACTGAGCACACAATGCTTCCATGGTGGGGCCTTGAAATTTTTATTCTATTCTAAAGCATGCATTAGAATCTCTGGTATACTCCCTACTACTTTCAGTCAGAAGTGGCTTAATGTCTCTAAAATGCAAAACTCCACCATCAGCTTTGGGAAAGGTATGAGTGAGAAAGACATAAAACTTACAGCAACTCTTTTGAAACAAGTTTTGGCAAGGTCTACAAAGTATCTCTCAATCAGAATACAGTTATGCGCAACATAATGACATTTCAACAACAATGTTACTAAACAAGGAGAGACTCAGAAAAAAACATTTCCTTATAAAAAATTATGTATTGAGTCTTACATGTTTTAACTTCAGGACCTTCAAAGTACTCTGCATGTGATCAATATACCTAACATGATGCTTTTCCACTGCTCAAAACAGTTTTTGAACTGGTCATTTTTGATGCCATTTAGTGCTTCTGCCATGTTTTGTTTTACCTCTCCACATCAGTAAAACGTGCCCCTTTGACTCTTCTTCCAGGGAAACAAAAGAAAAGTTGTTACAGGCAAGATCAGGTGAATAGGGAGCGTGGGGAATGGAGGTCATGTCGTTTTTGGTCAAAAGCAGCTGAACACTAAGTACAGGGTGGGCAGGTGCACTCATAAATCACCCATCATGAAATGGGCAAAGGTGTTGAAAGAATCTCCAAAAATAAATTCACTGAAGACGAATGCAGCCTCTCATAGCAACACTATCTGAAACACTTTTGCTAATGGGTTCCTAGAATACTCACCTAACACAAAGTCTGTTCTACAAAAGGCCTGCCCTCTGAAAGATAATTCCAGTTTTTTTGAGGGGGGGTCATCATTCATATATACTATGGTCCCACAAGATTATAACAGAGCAAAAAAATTCCTATTGCCAAATGATGTCTCGATGATCGGACCTGGTGTCAACCTAGACTAAAGTGTGTATTTGTGTCTTAGTTTTTTGTTTTGTTTTGTTTTCACTGACATGGCTGAGGATGATGCTGAGGAACACTTAATTTTTTGTTTTTTTGTTTTTTTGTTTTTTGAGATGGAGTTTCACTCTGTCACTCAGACTGGAGTGCAGTGGCCGCTCCCGGCCACCACAGCCTCGACCTGCTGGGCTCCGGCGATCCTTCCACCTCAGCCTTCTAGTAGCTGGAACTACAGGCGCGCACTATCACGCCTGGCTAATTTTTGATTTATTGTAGAGATGAGGTCTTGCCAAGTTGCCCAGGCGGGTCTTGAACCCGCGGGCTCAGGCAATCCACTCACCTCAGCCTCCCAAAGTACTGGGATTACAGGCTGAGCCACCAAGCCTGGCATTTTTTTGGTTTTTTTTTTGTTGTTGTTTAACAAAAACAGTTTAAAAAGTAAAAAGATAAAAAATTTTAAAATAGAAAAAAATATATAGAATAAGGATATAAAAACATTTTTGCACAACCATATGGTTGTGTTTTATGCCAAATGTTATTACAAAATAGTCAAAAAAAGTTTTAAAATAAAAAAGCTTACAGCATAAAGAAGTTACAGTAAGCTAAGGTTAATTTATGACTGAAGAAAAGTATTTGTCTCTTTTTAATTTTTTTATTTTAAAGATGTGAGGTACAATTCAAGATTAGCTATACAAGTGGTCATTGTACAGGTAAAGTTTGGGCCTCCCTTTGGTTCCCCACTTTGCCTGGCTTGAGATTAGGTACCCTTATGGATGTTATGTGCCCCCCTTCTCTCCCCTAGCAGTGTCCTGCTACTGCCAAGCCCTTTATTATAATATTATGGTAAATGTTCAGGGTCCACTTATGAATGAGAACATGTGGTACTCATTTCTTTGTTTCTGTGACCAATCACTGAGTATGATAGCCTCTAAATCCATCCAAGTTTCTGCGAAATCCATGTTTGTCCCTCTTTATGGCTGCATAACATTCCATTGTGTATATGTACCACATTTTTTTAATCCAGTCCAGTTTCAATGGGCACAGTTGGTTCCATGTTTTTACTATTGTGAATATGGCTACGATAAACATGCATGGGAAGGTATCTTTTTGTAGAATTATTTGAGTTCCTCTGAGTATATACCCAGTAGGGTGATTGCTGGGTCATATGGAAGGTCAATTACTAGTTGTTTTAGAAATCGCCACGCTATTTTCCATAGAAGTTGAACCAGTTTGCATTTCCACCAACAGTGTAGAAGCGTTCCCTTATCTCCGCATCCTCGCCGCATCTGTTGTTTTTTGTTTTATTAATGATGGCCATTCTTACTGAGGTTAGGTGGTAACTCAATGTGGTTTTGATCTGCATTTCTCTGATGATTAGTAAGGTTGAGCACTTGTTCATGTGTTAGTAAGGTTGAGCACTTGTTCATGTGTTTGTTGGCTGTCCATATGCCTTCTTTTGAGAGTGTCTATTCGTGTCTTCTATCCATTTTTTAATGGGGCTGTTTGTTATTTTTTCCTTTCGGCACGTTTGAGTTCTTTGTAGATCCTGGACATTAGGCCTTTGTCAGGTATACAGCTGGCAAATATTTTTCCCCATTCTGTGGGCTCTTGATGGTTTCTTTTGCTTTGCAAAAGCTTTTCAGTTTAATGAGGTCCCACTTGTCTATCTTGTCTCTCTTTTTTTTTTTTTTGAGTTGGAGTCTCACTCTGTCGTCCAGACTGGAGTGCAGTGGCCACTCCCGGCCACTGCAGCCTCAACCTGCTGGGCTCCGGCGATCCTTCTGCCTCAGCCTTCCAAGTAGCTGGAACTACAGGCTCATGCTAACACACCCAGCTAATTTTTGATTTATTGTAGAGACGAGGTCTTGCCAAGTTGCTTGGACGGGTCTCGAACCCATGGGCTCAGGCAATCCACTCACTTCAGCCTCCCAAAGGCGCGGGATTACAGGCTGAGCCACTGAGCCCGGCTTATCTTATCTCTAGTGGCATGGACATCTGGGGTTTTGATCAAGAATTGGTTGCCTACTCTGATTCCCATAAGGGTGTCTCCTGCATTTTGAGGTTTTACATTTAGGTCTTCGATCCATTTAGAGTTGATTTTTGTGTATAGTGACATGTTGGGGTCCTATTTCAATCTTCTGCATGTGGTCAGCTAGTTTTCCCAGCACCATTTATTGAATAGGTTCTCCTCTACCCAGTGGTTGCTGGTGGAGGCCTTGCCAAAAATGAGTTGGTTGAGAAATTGAGGTTTTGCTTCCGGAATCTCTATCCTGTTCCATTGGCCTACAGAAAAGTGTTTTTCTATAAATACTGTATAGCCTAAGTGAAGAGCATTTATAAAGTCCACAGTAGTGTACAGTACATCCTAGGCCTTTACATTCACTGACTACTCACTCACTGACTCATCCAGAGCAACTTTTAGTCCTATAAGCTCAATTTGGGGTAAGTGCCCTATGCAGGTGTACTATTTTTATTAAGCTAACTTTTTACTGTACTTTTCTGTGTACAGATATATTTAAATAAACAAATACTGACAAGTGTGTTACAATTGCCTACAGTATTCAGTACAGTAACATGTTGCACAGATTTGTAGCCTAGGAGCAATAGACTGTACCACATAGCCCAGGTATGTAGTAGGTACTATCATCTCCTTTTGCGTGAGTACATATACTCTGTGACGTTCGCACATGGACAAAACTACCTAACCATGCATTTCTCAGAATATATCCTCATCATTAAGCAACACATGACTATACTAAAAATATATATATTAGCAAAGGGTCCCACTAACAAAAGTAGTGAAAAAAATGAAAAACAGTACTCACACTGAGGTTCAACTACTTAAATTTCATCCCATAAAGTTCTAATAATATACATTCTTTTCCATGGGATTTTTCTATTCATTCATAATCCAATACGACTTTAAAAAATGCCTGCTGTGTTTAAAAAAAAAATGCCAAATACAATTATATATCATTCACTGCTTTATGCTATAGCTTCTTTTGTCTGTGTCCAATTAGCATTAGACTATCTTTCATTTATCAAACTTTCAGCTGAACACAGTGAAGTATTTGGGAAAGGTTAAACAATTAAAGCATTCCCCTAGTGATACTCGAGTTGAGCTATGGAGAATAGTGCTCTCATAAGGGAGCATTGTGTAAACATTTCATTAATCTTTGAATCAAACTTTTTCATGCTTTGCTTAAATCTACTTGGTAACCAGAGATCAGTCTGGCAATTTTTTAGTCTACTCTAGGTTTTTAAAGCTTTGAAAAAAAAGTTAAGATACATATAAAAGACATTGTGATACTTCCAGTTTGCTTAATACAATAGTATTAAATAGTATTATCAACTGAATATATCCTTTGCAGGTCAAGAAAGAAAAATAATCCTGTATCTTTTACTGTTTCTACTTGACCCAAAATTAAACACTGATTTAGCAAAGCAAAAATATACTTACAGAACTTGCATCGACATCACTGTGGATGGCAACTGTCTTAATGCCCATCTTCTTGCAAGTTTTAATAACCTATTTTAAAATATATTAATGATGTTTATTAACAGTAAGTCATATTTAAAGGGATTTAATAATCAATTTCATAGTGTAAAATGGGAAATAAGATTAAAATTCTACTCACCCTACATGCAATTTCTCCTCTATTAGCAACAAGAATTTTATCAAAAGTCTAAAAAAGAGAAAAAGCACGTTAGAAATTATTACTCTTACTTTGAGACCAAAAAAAAAACACTTAGTTTTTCCACAATTAACAATGAATATAATCCTAATAAACATTACTTCCTAGATTAATATTTAATACTGCAAAATGCTCATTTACAATCAGGGAGTTACTAAACTCATGTGACAGGATTAAACCCTATAATTATTTTGTTAAAGCATCAATTGACAGGTTAATCTAATCATAAGTAGACTAAGGGAGCATTTATCAATTCCCCTGCCAAAGGAAAATCTTAAAATGATATTTCAGAACGCTAAAAAATTTCAAAATTGCTTGACAACTTACCTGATAATTTTCTAAAATCAGAAATTCTAAGTGTCATGAGTGGTTTTTCAAAGGAAAGTCTAATACTGTTTAAGTAAAATTTATATTCCATTTTGTTAGGTTGGAGTATATATCTTTTTCTTTTTCTTTATTTATCTATCTATTTATTTATTTTTCTTTTTTGAGTTGAAGTCTCACTCTGTCACCCAGACTGGAGTGCAGTAGCACACTCCCGGCCACCATAGCCTCGACCTGCTGGGCTCCAACAATCCTTCCACATCAGTCTTCCACATCAGCTGGAACTATAGGCACATGCTACCACGCCCAGCTATTCTTGTTATTTAAATAACTTTAGGGTACAGGAATAGTTTTTGGTTACATGGATATATTGTATAGTGGCAAAGAAGTCGGGCTTTAAGTGTACCCACCACCTGTGCACATGGTGATTTTTCATCCCCCTAATCCCAGCCTCCCCCTTTGAGTCTCCAGTGTCCTTTTTCCCATTCTACATGCCTCACAGAAGCTTAGTTTAACCCTCACTTATAAGTGAGAACATGCAATGTTTAGTTTTCCCTTTCTGCAATAGTTCACTTAGGATGACGTTCTCCAGTTCCATCCAAGTTGCTACAAAAGACATTGCTTCCATCTTTTTCATGGCTGAATAGTATTCCATAGTATGTATGTGTGTGTGTATATCCCTTTGCTCTCGGAGACATTTTGCAGATCCCCTAACAGCAGCTCGACCACATTTTTTTTTATAAAATAGTGGAAAACGGATCACTTCATATTGAATAGTATAGCGTTGGAATCAACTGTTTTATTGTAATGATATTTCACTTATAGTCAAATTTTGGACATTGGGGAACTTATGATAAAAAAATCAAAAGTTTATATCTTGTATTTTTCTAACATGTGGTAATGTGTGAAAGTCAATGACATGCATTGCAGGTTCACTGATACATGTTGTGCAGTAGTAAGTTGTTTGATGTCTTCCACCTGGTGTTTTGCTATTTTAGCAAATAATGCAGTCTTGTTTTCTTCCTCCCACATTACTAATATGTAATTTATGTCCAGTCTGTTGTTCAAAGATGTGGAAGGACACACTTGTGATTCCTGAAAACCACTTCGCAACTGATTGATCATATCTCAGTATATATTCCATCTCTTTATTTGCTTTTCCATACAATTTGAATGGAAAACATCAAGGAAACATAAATTTTTAAAAAATTTGCACTTGTATATGTCTGTCCTGGATAATCACCCAGCAGTCTCTTTACATACCCTGAGAGGGAACATCTGAGTGGTTTGCTAGATTTACAATGTTCCCTTCAGAGGGGACATCCAAGTATAAAGGGATATACATACCACATTTTCATTACCCACTGATCAGTTGACGGGCATTGAGTTATTCATTGTTTATTGAATTGTGCTGCAATAAATATCTGAGTGCAGATTTTTTTTTTATTTTGTTTATTTTGAGTCAGGGTCTCACTCTATTGAATACAGGTATGCACCACCACACCTAATTTTTTTATCTTTTCAAGAGACAAGGTCTCACCTTACACCAGTCAGAATGGCCATTATTAAAAAATCAAAAAGCAATAGATGTTGATGTGAATGTGGTTAAAAGGGAACACTTACACACTGTTGGTGGGAGTGTAAACTAGTACAACCTCTATGGAAATCAGTGTGGCGATATCTCAAAGGACTAAAAGTAGAGCTACCATTTGATCTCAGCAATTCCACACTAGGTATCTACCCAAAGGAACAGAGGTTGTTACACAAAAAAGACACCAGGCTGGGTTCAGTGGCGCATGCCTGTATTCTCAATACTTTAGAAGGCTGAGGCGGGAGGATTGCTTGAGCCTAGAAGTTTGAGACCAGCCTGGACAAGATAGCAAGACTTCATCTCTACAAAAAATTAGCTGGGTGTGGTAGTGTGTACCAGTAGTCCCAGCCCAGGAGTTCAAGGCTGTGGTAAGCCATGATTGTGCCAGTGCACTCCAGTCTGGGCAACAGAGTGAGACTTCTACTCAAAAAGAGTCAGTCCAGGCAGGGCACAGTGGCTCACATCTGTAATCCCAACATTCTGGGAGGCAGAGGCGAGAGGATTGCTTGAGCCCAGGAGTTTGAGACCAGCGTAGGCAACATAGCAAGCCCTCATCTCTACAAAAATCAAAAAATTAGCCAGGCTTGGTGGTGCACATCTATAGTCCCAGTTACTTGGGAGGCTAAAGGAGGAGGATTGCTTGAGCCCAGAAGGTCAAGGCTCTGGTGAGCCATAATCATGTCATTGCACTCTAGCCTGGGTGAACAAGACACAAGCGGAAAAAAAAAAAATCAGTCTGGAGCCAAATGCCCAGGCTGAACTTCAACACCCCCAAGTGTTCTCCTCCTGTGTGTTCTTCCATGGACAAGTCTTCCTTCTTGACTCTCATTTCCTGGTATGTAAAGTGAAAGTAAAAATAGTACCTGCCACAAGAGGTTGTGAGAATGATATGAATGAATATTCCTAAAGCAAATACTGCCTAGCAAGTAATATATATCCATTAGGTATTAGCTATAGCTGTTGTTCTTCACCTCTGTGGGCTACAGGCCAGACTGGGAATCTAGCAATGTAGCAATGTACCCCTATGTACCCTAACTAGGGAAAACTGGTATCAAAACAAATATTTGCAACTGATACATCTTTTCTGTTCAAGACTATTTATTAATGCATTACCAATTAGTGCACAAATTCAATACTAATCAATTACTCTTCCATACATAAAATTTTCTTTTAAATAAAGCACAGATGCGTATTGTTGTGAATTTTTTTAAGTACAAGAGAGGATACACTAAAGAGACACTCAGATCACTGCCCCAAAGGCAACCACTATGACCAGACTCCTGTAGATTCTTCCAGGGAGGTTATGCATGTCAAAGAATATACATACAAATCAATTCCAGCCACCTTTAAAACTTCCTTCCTGCATCAACAATTACAAATCAATGTCAAATGCATTTGATCACTTTAATGTACAAGGTACAATAGGAACAAATTGTGTTAAGTGCTATGGTAAGGCTGTGTCCAGGATGCAACATAGAAGGAAGGGAGTGCAAAAACAGCACACGTAAAGACACCACTGGAAAAAGAGACAGGCACTGAAACACTACAAGGAATGCGTAACAGGACTCAAGCGCACAATGTTTGGGGGAGCAGTTGCAAGCAAAGCTAGGGTTAAAAAGACCTGATGACACAAGGACTTGTGTGCCATTCAAGGAACTGGGGCTTCCTCCTATATGTGGAGAGAACTCATAGGCATCCTAAAGACTCTATGAGAAAAGACAATTAAAGGATCCCGAACCCCCGCGACAGAGGGGCTTTCAGGTACTGGAAGAGAGAAATAAGAATCTTCTATGTTCTAAAACTATGCTAATGAAGTCATCTGGAGTAAAAGATTTTCTGAGGATTTTTGTAGTTGTTTTTCTTTTAACTCAGTCTCTCTCTGCCCCTCCTTCCTCCCTCCCTTCCCTCGGTTTAGATGTTTGCTGCTGGGCTCTAACACTACAGCTGGCACTTTGCTCCACTCAGAGACCAACAGGCTGAGTTGGTTCCAACTGGGTACTTGTTGGAATATAGGCAGAACTCTGGACACTTAGTCACTCACTCAGCACTTCTGAGAAAGGTTAGGTGTACAGCTCTGAAGAAGGGCAGGCTTGACCTAGCTGACACTTCCTATCTGTGGATTTTGAGACTAGGTTTCCAAATGTGTGAGATTGAGTTGTTAAGGACAATATTAAGCAGCTGATATTGAGGACACGTGCTTTCTAAGCTCCAGGCACAATGACAAATCTTCCCTGCACATTATCTCCTTTATCAGGTAATAGTTGTAAGGATAATACTTATCCTCATAATAGTCCCAGGGAGTCAGTCCATTTTACAAACTAAGGTTTGGTGAAGCCAAATCACTTGCTTAAATCACAAAGTCAACAAATGAAAAGTCAAAGTCAAAGTTCACACTTAGGTATTCATGTCAGAGCACATCATGATATCACATGATCAGAGTATAATGACACATGCTCTAAACACCACATAAGGAATAAATGCCACTTACAATCACATTATGAGAGGAACACCATAGTACTATACTGGCTCACGCTGACTTAAGACCTACTGAAACAGCGTAGCCTTTTAGAAGCTATTTACCATTAAGCTGGATCTTCCTTATTCTCATGAACATACATGAGATAGGTTGACTTGTTACAACTCAACTCAAAAAATAATATTTTCAGGCCAAGCCTTGTGACTCACACCTGTAATCCCAGCACTTTGGGAGACTGAGGTGAGAGGACTGCCTGAGTCTAGGTGTTTGAGACCAGCCTAGGTAACATGGCGAGACCATATCTCTAAAATAAATTTAAAAATTAGCCAGGCATGGTGGTGCACACTTGTAGTTCCAGCTACTTAGAAGGCTGAGGCAGAAGGATCACCTGAGCCCATCAGGTCAAGGCTGTGGTAACTGTGGCCATGCCACTACCCTCTGACCTGGGGGACAGAGTGAGACTCCAACTCAAAATAATAATAATAATATTTTTAATAATTATTACATTTCACCTAGTTTAATTATGACTTAATATTAGTCACTGATAAAATATGGAGTAAGAAATAGGTCAATAACAGATTCAGATGAGAATCAATTTATTTAACAAATACGTATTACCAAAAGCCAATTCTACTTGTACCTACAATGGTAACAATAAGCACACCAGGTCAGTATTTAATGAGCAGCTATAAGTACGGCAGGAATCCCTGCTGGGATCTAGGAGGAAGGTCTAATTCAACGCAGCCCTCGAGTGAGGGCCACCAACTTAGTCTGAATATGTGCCTGTGCCACCAATGGGTGCCAAAAACATCCATGACTGAGGACACCAAACAGTTTCTCCAGAATCACCTCAGGCAAGGAAGGGCACAGCAAAGGGGATGGCAAAAATAGCAGGAAGCAGATTGATTTCAAACATTTATGACAAAATATGTCATAATGCTTAAGGATCCAAGGAGATTCCATTCTTAGACCCTTTATTTATTTAAATGTCCTAAACCCAAATAGTTATGCACATGTATTTATTTATTTTAGTAATTATCAGTGGTTACCAATGTGAGAAGTAAGTTAGTTATTCCTGCAACTTCACTCTGAGGTTATACTGGAAACAAGTCCCAGACCAATCTCTGCCACACATACATTTATTAATAACAGACATAAAAAGAAGGTCAAAACCTGTTCAGTAAACTCAGAGAATTCTCAACTTCCTATACTTTGTAATGCTCCAATAGCTTGCAAAAGGTTCACCTGAGGCAAAGGAATGATATTCTGATCCGGCTATTCATACTATAGGACTATAGCCACCAAGAATCCACCAGACCAGTGACTAGACACAGAACTACTTCATTTGTGGATCAAGCCTGAGTGTTATTCTTAAAGGTAAAGGATGAATGGCTAACTAAAATTGTTGTATTCTGTTCAAAGGTGATAATTTCTCTAAAATACTAGCCAATAACACATATCTTGAATACCACTAATTTCCTCAGTGAGAATCCATTTCTAATACCTATTCTGCTAATGAGGAAGACTATGAGAGTTTATAGGGAGAAAGATGGCAGAACCACTTGCAATATCCCTCCCCCTTGAAATGTGGCCTCTTCAATAAATGTTAACCACCCCTAGAGCATTCCCAGGTAGGACAGATGATTACCTCCGGACTGGAATGTAACACGTGTGCACGTAAACCCCAAAGCCTATCGCCCACAGTAAAAGTTTTTTAATTAAACAATGGCTTTCATAACAAGAAGTTTATCACAGCTAATTCATCCAGCCCTGCACTGTCTGACACATGCACATAAGGCTACTGAGTTATTCAAATATGGCCAATCTGAGATGTGCCAGAAGTGTAAAAAACTGAACTTAGAAGACTTAGCACAAAAAAGAGAAAATCTAAAGTGTCTTGTTAATCTTTTTTATACAGCCAAAATAACATTTTAGATATTGGGTTAAATTAAATATATTAAAATTAATTTCACCTGTTTCTTTTTACTTTTCTCAATGTGGTTATTAGAAAAATTTTCAATTATATTTGACCTGCAATTGTGTCTCACATTATATTTCTAATGGCCTGGATAGATGTAGACTCTTCTCTTCTTCTGCTCCTAGATTCAAAAAAATCTGGAAAGAAGTTTTGTGCACTTCAACAGGTGAGTTAGAAGATATCTCAGCTATGTCATTCTGAAATAATCATTCCTATCAATTCTACTTTCATGACATTTACCTTGAGCAATCTCTTATTAACCAAAACTCTTCTCCTGCCCTCTTTGATGCCTTCATTACCACTAAACCATGTTTCATTTCCAATCACTTCTCCTAGTCTCCTTCTTTCCTATTACAAGGCCCATACATTATATCAGAATTTTAATTGGAGTTCTACTGTCCCAAAATTTACATTGTGCACAATTACCTTCAATCCAAATGAATTCTATAAATACTAAGCAAATAAAAACTCAATAGTTTAATCAAAAATGTCTCAACTGCCCAATCTTTAAGAACAAATGTTTTCTTATTTTACTGAAAACAAGGACAATACATCATAAGTGTAGTCCATTTTTGGTACAGACATAAATACAAGATTAAAAAGACACAGATTATGGCCAGTTGCCACAACGAAAAAAGGAGCAAAGACTGAGCACCTATATAACCTATGGTGCTAGAGCAATAAATAATTGCACAGCATAGCCGGGCATGGTAGTGCACGCCTGTAACTCCGGCTACTTAGAAGGCTGAGGCAGAAGGATCGCCGGAGCCCAGCAGGTTGAGGCTGTGGTGGCCAGGAGCGTGCCACTGCGCTCCATTCTGGGTGAAGTGAGACTCCCACTCAAAAAAAAACCCAAAAAACAACTTAATCTAACCACTGAACAGAGTATGAAGATAAAATAGTAAAAATCATCATAATTTCATTGTGGAGAGTATTTTTTAAATACTTACTTTTTCATTAGGATCATATCCTGCGGAGCCAAGACTACGGGTCACCATCAAGCACTGCCTTGAACAGTGTGGAACATGCTACAAAAAAAAGAAAAGAAAAGTGAAATAAGATACTTTTTTTTTCTTTTAGATTCACAGAGTACACGTATATTCGTTACATGGCAGATAAGTGAATGATCTTAGAAATATTTTTTCAGGGTACTTCCTCAGTTTGCTTTTAGCTAAAATTGTTATATTTATCAATACATATAGTTCTAAGCAACATACTATAGCTATGGAAGGAAAATCATATCTACAGACTCAATCCCTTGAAACATAAGAGAAACCAAAGACATCAGAACAATCTCCAGAAAAGTATAACAAGAAGGCCGGATGCAGTGGCTATGCCTGTAATCTCAGCACTCTGGGAGGCCAAAGCAAGTTTGAGACCAGCCCAGACAACACAGCAAGATCTCATCTCTACAAATAATCAAAAAATTAGCCGGGCATGGCAGGGTCCAGCTGTAGTTCCAGCTACTTTGGGACTGAGGCAGGAAGATTGTCTGAGCCCAGGAGGTCGAAGTTGCAGTGAGCCATGACCACACTGCACTCCAGCAGGGCAACAGAGTAAGACTCCGACTTAAAAAAAAACCAAAAATTACAAGAGTCAACAGACCAAGCAAATCTGAAGAAAGGCCTTCCTGATTATGCAGAATAATAATTATGCAGGTTCAGAAATGTCAATGACCACATAGAACTTCATAAAACACAAAAGTCTTGGCCTCAAGGAGCTTCAATTTTCACAGTGACCAGAAAATAAAGCTATTTTTTTAATTTGCTGATGTCTTGAGCACGATTTCTTATTTTATAATTTCTGGTACAAAAGTGGTTTAGCTGATACATATGGAAAAGTAATATTAATAATCAATTTCATTTGTAATTCATTAAAATGCTATAGAGAAAGTATATCCTAATCCTTTAAAATATTTAGAAAAATGACTAATAAAAATTATAGCCAAGGTTTAAGAAAACCATCCACCCAGTAGTCACTGATAAAGCTAAATGAAAAAATGCAGGAAAAAAAGCAAAAGGAAGCCAGGCTCAGTGGCTCAGCCTGTAATCCCGTGCCTTTGGGAGGCTGAGGTGAGTGGATTGCCTGAGCCCGCGGGTTCGAGACCCGCCTGGGCAGGCGAGACCTCATCTCTATGATAAATCAAAAAATCAGCCGGGCGTGGTAGCACATGCCTGTAATTCCGGCTACTCGGAAGGCTGAGGCAGAAGGATCACCGGAGCCCAGCAGGTCGAGGCTGTGGTGGCCGGGAGCGGCCACTGCACTCCAGTCTGGGCGACAGAGTGAGACTCCAACTCAAAAAAAAAAAAAAAAAAAGCAAAAGGCAACAGGTACCACCTGTTAGAACTTGCTAACAGGATAACAATTCAAAAAGAAAACAAAATGTTTTTATAGCAACCTTTTAAAATGAGTTCAAAGATGTACACAATTATTTTTTTAGAAATGCCATGCCCCAAATTATAAAATGTAATCTCTATACAAAAGTGAAGGTAATAGATCTGAAAGATGAGTTTATAAAGTAAAACATGCATACTACCAAGTAAAAGAGAAGAACAATTAACTGAGAAAGGGATATTAACTTTATTTTTGTGTCCCTTCTAAAGACCAAAACTATCCCTCAAATATTCCTTCAATCATTCCTGTGGGTTAAAGAGTATTAGCCTCAATTTTATAAATGAGAGAACTGAGTTCCGAGAGCTTTCATTTTTCAACGGTCACGGGGCTAGGTTGTAATGGTTACAAAATGTAAATATAGAACTGTTAAAAAGTTTTCTGCAGTTTTTAATTTTGTGATAATAAAAACAGTGGCACCTCCTACAATTAACACTAATGTCAACTCACAGATATGATTTGTTGTTCCCCCCAGCTTGTACACATGTGAATTTGAAATAATGTGAACTAAAGTTTTAAAAAGCATAGATGCCCCTGGTTAACCAGTAACTAGAAGTAGAAATCATGCAAGTAGGCAGAAACTATAACAGCAGAACAACTACCAAGGAAAAACAAGGGTTTGAAGCAATCTTACAGCAAGTATGAACTGGTTTGGAGTCAGCCCCATAAAGGCTACGTTCCTGTTTACTCCTGGCAGACCTTCACGGAAGATCAAAAATGAAGAATCCAGATCAGAACTCAATTGCTGTAAAGTTAAAACATAAAATCTCTTTTTTAAAAGCAGGGAACAAATTAGTAGAAATATGCTAATTTGGACCTCTAAATAGAATTTTCTCATTTGTTGTTTTGGTTGGCATATAACAAACTGGCTTCAAGCTCAGTCCAAAATTCTTCCTAAGATGCTTCCTAGAAACCAAGGTTCTGAGGAATGACCTTAAGCAACTCAATTTATAAAGACTATTTAGCTGATCACAGTCAAAAGTAGATAGGTCAGGGTGTGCAAAATGACTTCCCAATAACATACTGCCATTAGTTCTCTTCCTCAGTAATTAAGATTTCCTATATTCTCCACACTTAGAAAAGAAATGCCTGCTGATAGCAAGGCACATGGGAGTGACCTGACCCTCTGAGTCACAAGACCTGGGTCAACTTAGTTCTGATACTTCATAGCTAATCACTTCTCTGGACCCTAGTTTCTACCTATAAAATGTAGATAATGACACCTCCCTGTTTTCCTAGAGTTGTTAAAAGGATCAAATGAGTATTTTTAATCAGTAGTAAAGTACCCAAAAATGTAATGAACTGCACAAAAACAAAATCCAAGTATGCAGCTGTTCCCTTCTTCCTGAAAATAATACCAGAACCATTTGGGAGTTACCACAAAGAATAATGTAGTCAAAGAGCTCTGGTCTAGGCCAAGGTGCAGTGGCTCATGCCCGTAATCCCAGCACTTTGGGAGACTGAGGCAGGAGGACTGCTTGAGCCAGGAGTTCTAGACCAATCAACAAAGCAAGACTTTGTCCCTACAAAAAAAAGAAAATTAGACAGGCATGGTGGCACACTCCCGTGGTTCCAGCTACCCAGGAGGCTGAGGCAGAAGGATTGCCTGAGCCCAGGAGGTTGAGGCTGCAGTGAGCCATGATGGTGCCACTGCACTCCAGCCTGTCGAGTGAGACCCAACTCCAAAAAAAAGGGGGGAGTGGGAGGGTCTGGTCTAGACTCAAGACAGATTCTGACACAGGTTCAAATCTTGGCTCTGACATTTCTCTGGTTGATAGGAAATACCTTCATTTTTGCAAACTGGGGATTATAATAGTAATTATCAAGGTCATAATGCTGCTATGAGGATTATATGGGAATGTACAGAATGTCTAGCATCTTCCCTCATCTTGCATATATTACAGCCAGCATACAATAACATAGCCAAAAAGGGGGGAAATGGGATGGTTTTCAGACAAACTGGAGGCATGCCTTCCAGCCACTGTAAACAGGGAAACAAATATCCTTTCACTTGCATGCACCCTACTTATATAGTTAATCCTCACTTGTACCTCACATCTCTGTAATAAAATTAAATTTAAAAAAAAGAAGTGGCCTCAACGTGGCAGTCAAAACTGGTAAATCCACTAGCAATTATCTTATGGAACAATTTAAACACTATTTCTGCCAAAACCAAAACTACCTCTGCTCATAACACATCCACAGCGGCATTCAGGTGAGTAACACTCAATTCTGTTGACAGGCAAATTCATTATCAGAATGCATTCTGCTTCAATGGAGAAACTATCCTCAAAACTGCAGCTTCATGGAGCCATAAAATGATCTCACCTGGGTACAAGTAAACATTCATTAATGCTTCATCTCTAACATTTCCAGGTGAAAGTCTCCTCTTCCATGTTTCATGACTTGGAGCTTGGACACATCATTTGGCTATTTACTTCAACATTTTTTTTTTTTTTTTTGAGTTGGAGTCTCACTCTGTCACCCAGACTGGAGTGCAGTGCTGCTCCTGGCCACCGCAGCTTCAACTTGCTGGGCTCTGGTGATCCTTCTGCCTCAGCCTTCCAAGTAACTAGAACTACAGGTCCGCGCTACCACACCCAGCTAAGTTTTGATTTATTGTAGAGATGAGGTCTTCCCAAGTTGCCCAGGCGGGTCTCGAACCTGTGGGCTCAGGCAATCCACTCACCTCAGCCTCCCAAAGGCACGGGATTACAGACTGAGCCACCGAGCCCGGCTTACTTCAACATTTAAACAGACCCAGAGTGATCTTCTGCATGCCCACTCTGAAGACACTAAGTATGGCTTTTTCATGAAGGCTCAGCTTTTCTTACAAACAGATATTGACTGTGTAGTCTTCAAGACCTCAGAGACCATCCCAATCTTCACTGTGTGCTGAAAGCTAAACTGAATACCTAATATTTGAGAGAGATGTTCATGTCTCAAGATTATCTGGGTTATGCGTCCGTACTAATCTCAAGCACCAGGAAACCACATATATCGACTGCAAAACCTCATCATCTGACCACGACTCCCCAACCAGGCCATTCTTCCCAGCCCACCTGTGGCAGATGGTGGTGCCACCCAGACCCTTCCCAGCTGCTGTGTTGATAACTGATGGTCCATACCTGATGCTCCCCCATCTCAATCATATGCCTCTATCTATACAGGAGTCCTCCATCAAGCCTGAAATCTACCTCTTTGCCTCCCACAGCCAAGGATTAGCACAGCGTTCACCTCATGGACCCGATTCAGTGGTGCAATCTATGCCCTAGAGTTGCTCTGCCCAAATGGCAATCACTTGCCACCCGCAGCACCTGAGCACTTGAAATATGCCTAGTCAAAATTCAAGTGTCTCTTCTTCCTTCTTCCAATCCTACTGAGATGGAGTATTTATTCAATTGGATACTAACTCACTCGCTGTCCTTAAGTTCTCACACTTCAACTCTAACTTTTGTCTCAGGTCACTGACCCAAAACCAGTCATTGACACACCAGCCTCCCTCACCCCATCCCCCCCACATCCTCCAAGCATCGCAGCACAACTCTTGCAGGCATCCAACTCTGGATATCTAAAACAAAACACTATGTCTCTAGCCAAAAGAAAAATTCTTCCCAAATTTCCTTTCTCATCCCTGGTCTCCCTCCCACTTACTTTTTTTTTTTTTTAAAGCTTGGAATCATTTAAACAACTCCTTTTCTTTGACTCTCTCGATCAAAAATGTCCCGATCTTTCCTCCTTATTTAGAAAAGGGCTGTAGCAGTTTTCACCTCTGTTCTGAACCTAAGAACAGAATGAAATCCAAAAGGTAGATGTATAAATACACAAAAGTCTATAAATGTTTTATTACACCAGAAACTGGTTTCTATAATAATCTTAGAAGACTTTTCAACATGTTGGAAATTAACCTTCAGGTAATTCTTTAGAATTCAGGTAATTATTTAAAATCCAGGTAATGCTTTAGCATTCAAATACACTTAAGCATTCTTTTCCATGTTCATTGATTAAACCAGAAAATCATGGATTTTAAGGAACACATAGCTTAAGCATTCAAATTTCATGAATACACCCACCTCACTGTGAGACTATCATTCAAATAAGAGACAATTTGTAATTAGAAAAGCAAAGATGGCTGGGCTCAGTGGCTCAGCCAGTAATCCCAGTACTTTGGTAGGCCAAGACAAATGAATTGCCTGAGTCCGTGGGTTCGAGACCAGCCCGGGCAACTTGGTGAGACCAAAAATCAGCCGGGCGCAGTAGCGCGAGCCTGTAGTTCCAGCTACTTGGAAGGCTGAGGCAGAAGACCACCAGAGCCCAGCAGGTCGATGCTGGGGTGGCCGTGCGTGTGCCACTGCACTCCAATCTGAGTGACAGAGTGAGACTCCAACTCGAAAAAAGAAAAAAGGAAAGTTTTGAAATCATATCATCCAAGGTTTGAATTCCACCTCTGCAAAACTTTTGGTTGGTTGGAAAGCAGACAGCTAATTTAAGCAGTTATTTAACTGCAAGCTTTGCTTCCTCTTCTGTAAAACTGGGATTTTGCTGCATGAATAAAAGATAATATATGAAAATCTTATAAGGCATATAAGATTTTGATTAAAATGGTAGCAAATACCATAAAGTCAACATCTCAAAGTCACTGAAAATATGTAGGCAGAAGAAAAAAGTAGGTATTGAAACAGAATGCCTACTCACCTCTCCAGGCAATAAATATGTTTAGAATGCTGACATACAAAACAAATAAGACTAAAAGGTGAACGCTATAAACCCTAAAAATAAATGAACTGCTAACTGACTAAAGAACAGTCAGAATTCTCTCTAGCGCCTAGAGTTAGCTGTCTGCTTTCCAACCAACCAAAAGGTTTGCAGAGGTGGAGGGAGGGGTTAAAATCTTCAAAGGGTTCAGCTTCAAACAGACTCAGTAGAGCACATTTCAAGTTCATAGAAGAGAAGCACGGAAAGAAGCTAAGCAGCAGCTCAGGTTCCCCTAGAGTGATAGTGAACTTCAGAGATGCTTCCCACCCCAAGGAGGAATTCTTTGCTGGCACAAACATAATGCTACTCTATTGTTACACATTCAGCACCTATTGTGTCAAACATTGTGCTAAGAACACAGAAACAGACAAGATGCAGTCTCTGACAGACACATTAAAAAGGAAGAAACCAGGTAAGAAACATCAAAGCTTATATATTACACAGTAAGTATGTAACAAGTGTACAACAGTAAGTACAGTAACAACCTTCCACTCAGCCTCTCCAATCTAAAATGTCAGTGTCATCCCTCCCACTTCCAACATCAATGGCTTCCCACTGCTCTAAGACAAACACCAAACCTCATAACAGGATCTATGAAACCCAGCATGGTCTGACTCCTGCCTCCCTCCCCAGCATCATCTAGTCTTTGCACCAGAGCCAGTAGGCTTTTCTCCGTTCTTCTAACTTGTCATTCCCTCTGGCCACAGGGCCTTTGCATGCATTCCTCTCTCATATATAACATTAATCTCTGTTTGCCAGAAAAGTTCACCTTGTCCTTTAAAACTTGTCTCAATTTTCAATTCCAAAAGAAAACGTGTCCTTGCCTTAGGTAGTATAGTATGATTAAGAGCTTGAGTTCTGGAGTTCCAAATTCTAGGTTTGCCACTTACTAGCTCTACAGCTCTGAGCAAGTTACATAACACTTTGTGCCTTGCTTTCCTCTTCTATAAATGGGGATTTCATATGTGACTGTTGTGAGACTGAATAAATTAACTCAAGTAAAGCACCAGAATAGTATCTAGGACATAAAGCTCAAAATCTTGACTTGTTTTCTTATAGCAGCAGGACCACTCCCCTAATAGCATTATACCCTCATTTGTCTCTCCCTACTAGAACGAAATTTCTCAGAAAGCAGAAACCATATTAATTTCCTAGAGCTGGAACACAAGGTATTCAATAAAGATATGTTGGAAAAAACTAGCTAAAAGAAGAAGTTGAGGCCCAATGAAGGCACCAGTCAAATATATAAAATCTCATGTGTGTAACTCCAAAGCCCCCACCTTTCCACCATACCATGCCGCCTCCTATGTAAAGGCATAAGTTTTACAACTGCAATGGATGGGGTCAACAAAGAGTAAAAGATTATAGAACAATAAACATTAAAGAACAATAAATTGTATGGCAACACAAAGAACAGTGAGAGCGGGCACTCTGCAGTTGTCGCAAAGCAAAAACAGGTGCCGGCTTACTTCCGTTGCTGTGACCAGCTCCAGCTCTCACCTGGTGCAGATCATCTCTAAAGTGTCTTCCATTTCTACATTTCTAAAATTCAATGATAATCAAGTTATATGGTAATTTTTTAAATTTAAAAAGTGTGTCAAGGAAGTTTAGCAAGCACACTGGACCAGCTGACAGATGGTTTTCAGGGAAACGTCACTTTAAAGAATTCGCTCAAACGACTCAATAAGCCCTATTATTAAAGTAGGTTAGATCATCTATGCCCTAAAATTACAAGAGACTCCATGTTGACGGCAAAAAGTTAGGAGACACAAACACTCCAACCTGTACGTCAAGCTGCCACCATGACACCCTAGGGAACACTGAACGGTGATGAGATGCGTTTAGAACAGTACAAAAATCAGGGTAACCACTCCATCGAAAAGAAAAATAAATTCACAGGATGCATCTTACACACAACTGAACAGTGGTCTCATACAACTAAAACAGGCTTTCAAGCCAAACATAAGATCAATTTGCAGTCCTGACATTTACCTTAAAGTTAAGATTCAACTCACAACCCTCAGTCTCGCTGAGCAGCAACTCACAGAGTCCCTTCAAAAAGGATGAAAAGAGGCAAGCGAACATGGAAACCACAAGGACGCCAAAACACACGTCCTGGAAGCCCAAGACGAAGCCAACCCCGCCAGGCACTGGAAGCGGACCCCGGGCAATGCGGGCACCTGAGTGCCCGATGGCCACCGGCCGCGCGGTGAGAGCGAAAACACAGGGCTGCCTCTCTCCTCGGGCCCCCTGCCCTCCAGGGTCGCGGCGGGTAACAGCTGCAGCCGGGGTGCCTCCTCAGCCCGCTCTACCGCCAACTCCGGGACGGAGGATGAGAGCGAGGGGCGCAGACTGAGGCCGAGCCGGCGGCCGCGG
>NW_007251230.1:462229-471367 GCF_000164805.1 Carlito syrichta
CGGGGAGGGGAGGGTTGGAGGTCGGCCAGAGCCGCAGGCGCCGGGAGCCCGGCTGTGGAAAGACGCGCTCTAGGACCCGGAGGGAGGCGGCGGGCGGCGCGTCCGGCCGGAGCCGGGCTGGAGGCCGCTGGCCCGAGCCGACCCCGGGAGGCAGGGAGACACGCGCGAGTTCCGGCGACCTGCGGGGGGCAGAGCCCGTGCCAGCCCAGCGTCAGCTTGGCGACCCACACGCAGCCATGCCGGTTAATGTCAGTGGGTCACCTCCAGCCCTTGGCCACCCTGGAGTTCTGAGGACAAAAAGTTCCAGACGTGCCCAAACTGTATTCCTGTGTGCTTGAAAGTAAATTGCAGAGCACCCGGCCGCGGCACGCTTTTGGCCGAGCGTAGTCACAGAAGAAGTTCAAGTCCTACCTCTGCCGCTTAACATCTGTCGTGTCAGGAGAAAGAGCCGTAACCAGAGTCAGTTTCTGTTGCTTGCAAGCAACCGCGGAGGGCCAGACCTTGTGCTAGAGGCCTCAAAGTCCATCTGATTTTAAACTGTACAAGAGCCCTAGTGGCTTATATATTATTACCACTTTGAGAACCTGAAGCTACAGAGAGGTAAAGTCACTCAGTGTGTAAATGGTGAAACTAGGGTTGAACCCAGCCCTGGCTGTCTCTAGGGACAGGGCTTTTGTCTTGCCATATTATGGAAACTGTGAACATGTACAAAAGAGATAAAATAGTATTCTGGTCACCCAGGTACCCATCACACAGCATCAACAAACCAACATTTTTTCAGTCTTGTTTCATCAAGTCCCCTTTTTACTTTTTGCTAGAGTGTTTTAAAGCAAATCTCAGACATCAGGCTGTCTCACCTATGAACACATCAGTGTCGGGGGTTCTGCTCTCTCAACGATTTTGCTTCTCCTACAGAGTCACCTTGAGAGAATTTCAAAGCTAGGAGTGACCTAGAGAACATTACAGCATGGTAAATGCCAAAAGAGATATAAACAAAATGTTTAGCGATATCAGAAAGGTGACATTTTATGGAATTTTAATATATAATTAGGCGCTTTCATGGCCAAATGAAAAGAATGGTTAGTTTCACAGAATTTCTCACTTATGTACCTGAGGCGGGACTCATTTCCTACCCAGGAAACTAGCTATTCTTTTCTTCTTTTTAGTTTCCCCTCGTTTATCCTTTGGATTAGTTCTCCTTAGGTCCTGTCTGTTTTTCTTATAGGAGTTCTTTTTATGAAAGCCATTTGTAGCAGAAACTACTTATCTCATAACATCCATCGTGCATTCATTTCTTTAGTAAGGGAGCTCCTGCATTTTAGAAGAGTACATGGCCACCCAGTACAGCCAACCTCCCTTACAAGATGTGACCTGTGTCTAAGGTCAGGCTTATGAAATATAAAGACTGTACCCTTCATGTCTTCTCCTCTCTTTCCTAAATAAATGTCTATGTTTCCCAACTTCCATCACATCAAGAGTGCTTACGGAGATTTGGTTACTAAGTTTTGGCCAATGGAACAAAAGCAGAAGTGACATAGGCAGCTCTGGATTATGCACTTAAAGGGAAGAGCCATGCCTTCTGCTTTCCCTCCTCCTCTTTCTGACTTGCCAGAATGTGGACACAATGGTGAGGGCAAAGTTGTCATCTCACATGATAAGAAGTCAGACAGGTGATAAGGGAGGCAAAAAAACCACCAGGAGCTGTTAGGTACCTGACACTGGAGCTGCATGATATTATCAGGCCTGGAACATTTTGTTCAAATTGTTATGCAAGAGATAAAAAGACCGTATCTTGTTTCTGTTATTGTGTTGTGTTTTGCTTTGTTTTGCCTTTGCTACAGCAGCCATATCTGTATTTAACTAGTATAGCACTTATGTTTATCTTTGCCTTCCCTATTTAAAGTTATAGATGATAAGAGGGGAGGTGGGAGGGAAAGTTAGGGTTCAGAAATTACCTATTGGGTACAACATTCATATCTGGGGAATGGGTCACCTGAGACCCAATCCCCACCAATACATACTATGCCCATGTAATGAACATGTATGTGTACCCCAAATCTAAAATAAAAATGGAAAAAAGTTATAGATGATAAGAAAAATGCATAAGGAAGTCGAGGATATGGCAGGAACAGGCTCTCTCCAATCCAGTTCATTCTGAGTACAGTCCTCTGAATACCCTGTTGGGCAACATTTTATAGCCTCCTTTCTAGATAAGTGTGGTAATTTACCTGAGTTCTGGCTGGTGGAATGTGGGTGGACATGAAATACACCACCCCCAGGCTTGGCTGAGAAAACCTTCCATGTAGTCCTCGGTGTCTTTTTCTCCTCTCAGCTGCAGACTCCTCTAGGCACTAGGTATAAGGAGCCTTGGTCTCCAAGTGGCTTATCATCATCCTGCATGGAACTGTGACATGAACAAAAAATAAAACTTTTATTTATTTTCTTAGGTCATTGAGATTTGAGGACTGCTAGAGCAGTTAGTCTTCCCAGCCTAATACTGTATTAATCGAGGTAAATTAAATAGACTGAGAGTTTTATACACATCAAAAATAAAAGGTAATAGTTAAGAGCAAAGTAGATCTCTTTTATCATTAAAATGCAATGAAGGAATGCATAATGCCAAATTATAGAATTCAAAAATTTTGACTCTTCCAAGTCCAAACTCTTCCAAATCCAATGGGAAGAATTTTATACTATGAATTATTATTTTTTTTTTCGAGTTGGAGTCTCACTCTGTCACCCAGACTGGCGTGCAATGGCCGCTCCCAGCCACCGCAGCCTCGACCTGCTGGGCTCCGGCGATCCTTCCACCTCAGCCTTCCAAGGAGCTGGACTATGAATTATTATTAATATAACTAAATTAGACTACTGCTTAAACGTTATCACAATAAAAATATACATTAACAATATCAGGCTGGGTGTGGTGACTCATGCCTATAATCCTAGCACTTTGGAAGGCCAAGGTGATAGGATTGCCTGAGCCCCGGGGGTTCGAAACAAGCCTGGGCAACTTGGTGAGACCTCATCTCTACAATAAATGAAAAATTATTCAGGCATGGTGGTGCAGGCCTGTAGTTCCAGCTACTTGGAAGGGTGAGATAAAAGGATCATCTGAGCCCAGCAGGTTGAAGCTGTAGTGGCAGTGAGCGTGCCACTGCACCAGCCCAAACTTTACCTGTATGATAACCACTTATGTACCTAATCCTGAATTGTATCCCACATCTTTAAAATATAAGATAAAATAAAATAATATCAAGAATAGCATTTAGCATATGAATAACAACCTTAAATAACAGGCCTTTAAAAAACCATGGGACAGGCCAGATTTGGCCTGAGGTGCGGTTTGGAGACCTCTGCTCCGGACTAACACTTCTCTATTTTTTAAAAAATTTTTAAAAATCTTTATTTGAGTCAGGATCTCACTCTGACACCCAGACTGAGGTTAAGTGGCATGATCACGGCTCACTGCAGCCTCAACCTCCTGAGTTCAGAAGATCCTTCTGCATATGCCTGCCAAACAGTTGGGACTACAGGTACACACTACCATACTCGGCTATTTTCTTTTTCCCCCTGTCGTGACGAGGTCTCACTATGTTGCCTAGGCTGGTCTTAAACTCCTGGGCTCAAGTGATCCTGCCACCTCAGCCTCCCAAAGTGCTGGAATTACAGGCATAAACCACCACCCTCAGCCCAAGAGTAACACTTATCTAAATGTAATCCTGGAACCAGTGCCAATCTGCCGACTGCTCATAGTAATTCTGTGATGAACTAAGAATGCTTATCTTCTATTTCTTACAGAACTATGATAAGAGAAATGCTACTCTCTGCTTCTGTATTTATTGCAACAGGGACACGTAACCAACATGTAAGTGTTAACACTTTGAGCATTGACACTGGCCTGAAGACCACACTTTGCATGGTGCTGCTGTGAAGGATGTGCATGATGTTTTATGAGCATTTACCCTCACTCAAGCACCTTTCTAATGCTGGGGAACTTCCCACATGATGAGTTCTTCCCAAGGCAGAAACAGAAATTTGCTTTGTCCTCCTCCCTTGCAGTTAGGATGCAGGCTAACAACCAAGCTGCATCCTAAAGAGTTCTTGATTCAAGGCAGCAACGTGGTGAAGCAGTTGCCATACAAAAGCCACGTATTCATTTTCAGGGTGCCCATGTGGCAGTGGGGTCTTTGCTGTGATCTTGGAGGAAGAAAGGAACATTTTTTGTTTTTCATGGCTATATAGCCTCTAAGTTAATCCTTAGGCCCTTTGGAGATCTTGCGAGTTTATGTTTTTACACAGATTCCATTTCTGTGGAAACTAGCTAGACTCTTGTTTGCTGATATCTATCATTTGTTTACTATAAATAAATGATAATAATTCACCACCCCAAATTAAATATACACATGTACTATTTCAAATACCAGAAAGCTGTCTTCATTCAATTAGAATTCACAGAGGTCTTTTGTTCCTGTTAGTATAACAAAAAATATAAAGGTGTGATCTCTTTTCTCAAGGAGTTTAAAATTTATCTGGAGAGTCAGGGTGAGGTAGTTCATGTCTGTTATCCTAGCACTTTGGTAGACCAAGGCAGGAGAATTGCTTGAGCCCAGGAGTTTGAGACCAACCTGGGAAACACAGTGAGATTCCCTTTCTAAACAAAATAAAAATAAATAAGATAAAATTGATCTGGAAAACCCAGAGCAGCACCCTGAAAACTAATAATAAGCATCTAGTTGTGTGTCACTCTACATAAGCCCACTTCTAAACCACCCATAAAATGCTTGCCATTTTTTTCTCAGCAGAGCAAAAGTTGTAAGGAGATTCCTTAAGTTTTAAGTAATTATGCTCTGTACCAAGTGATTTTATCCTGGCCACAATTTGTTGGCCCAGTAATTTGAACCCTACTAATTGAAGATCTTGGGAAAATTCTTGAATAGGTTGAGCCCCCTGGCACCTCTGTGTAACATTTATTCTCACAGAACAAGTCTAATAGTGTAGGAACATTGTCCTTAAGCACAGTATGACAAGATCCCTTAACTCAGATCTGCATTACTTGAGAACAAGTAACATTTGTAAATATTGTTGCTTAGGGAATTTGCTTGTTTACTCTTTCTAATAGGTATAAATTAAGGATAAACTTGACTGTTGACATCCTAAAAGAGTTACAAATATTCCATTTCTGGCTTAGATGAAAAGAATGGAATAGCTAAAATACTAATAGCTAATATTTATTAGCTGTCCTAAGTAATCTGAATATATTCCTAATCCTCACAACTCTTTAAGATTGATACTATTATTAACTGGCTCCCTTTGGCAGATGTGCCCGTTAAACAGTTTACTGAAGGTGAGCAGTTAGTACATGACAAAGCAGGGATAAGGAAGCCAGGCTGGTGCATCCAGACCACAGACACTCCTCTGTGCTAAGCCTGCTCTCTGCTTGCTCAGGGCTGCAACTGTAACTTTTAACATTTCATCTCCTTAGAACACTAAAAAGACTGAGGTTAGAATGGAGAAGTGTCAGAATTAATGGAGATCATGGGTAGGTACACATTTACTTATTTTATTATTCTATTTTTCTCTGTATATTTCTATCATAATATTGATACAATGTAAGTGAAAATAAAAATTGTGCTCTGTTTAACAGCAGCAAAACAGATAAAGTAATCGGTCTGCACAGGGAAGCATTTTACAGAATAGGAGACACTTGTGCTGGGTCTTTAAAAAGTAATTAAAATTACTTTTTAAATCAATGGACATTCCAAGCAGAGAGAATACCATGTGCCATGTGTAGTGTAAGTTTAGCAGCATGCCTTCCCAAGTTACAAGTAGTACAACTTGAGCAAAGAAAGTGTTGAGACAGGTCTTCAGGAATAGGCAAAGGGTCAAGTCCAGAAGAACGTGAATATTACACAAAAGACTTTGGGGTTTTTATCTTAGAGGCCAGAGAGGCCAAAAGTGGGCCATGAGGGGCACAAGGCTGTGTTTGGTCATGGCCGTGTGTGTGTGTGTGTGTGTGTGTGTGTGTGTACACACACATGAGTGTGAATTTGAATTAGTTAAACACAATGTCTGTTCAAAACACGGCAGCTTTCACATAAAATTTTAAAGTTTCTAATTCTCATGAGAAATCAAAAGATTGAACAACACACGGATGCTTACTAGGACACACTTAAGGGCAGCTCACTTGCCACACCTGGTGCTTTACTCCGATTTACATGGTTGTGTTGTTTATTTCAGTTAATTCTCAATCTAGGATGTGATATGATTGTATTTGCATTCTTGAAAGTATTCTGCACCATTCTGGAGCAAAGCAACCATATGCATATGGATAAATCTCACAAATAGACGGAGCAAAAACAAAACAAAACAAAAAAGTTGCAGAAAAATACACAGTTTGATACCACTTTTATAAAAGCTTTAAAATATGCAGAGCAATCTCATATGTTATTTAAGAACACATACATAAGCAATAAAGGTATGAAATCCTGCACAGAAATGCTAATCTGTAAATTTGGAAGACAGGTTGTCCTTTGCGAGACAGGCTGTACCACGTTTGCTAGGGCTGCCATAACAAAGTAACCCAGAGCAAGTGACTTAAACAAGAGGTACTCCCTCACAGCTTTGGAGGCTGGAATTCCATATCAAGGTGTTGGCAAGTTTGGGTTCTGAGGCCTTTCTCCTTGCAGATGACCATCTTCTCACTGTGTTCTCACGTTATCTATCCTCTGTATATGTGCCCCTCATATCTCTAGGTTTATCCAAATATACTTTGATCTTTTTTTTTTTTTTTTTTTTTTTTTTGAGTCAGGGTCTTACCCTGTCACTCAAACTGGAGTACAGTGGCATGATTATGGCTCACCAACCAGGATTACCTCCTGGGCTCAGGGGTCCTCCTGCTTCAAGCTTCCAAGTAGCTGGGACTACAGGTAGGTGCCACCACACCTGGCTAGTTGTTTTTTTTTTTTTTGGAGAGATGAGGTCTTGCTATATTGCCCAGGCTAGTCTCAAATTTGTGGGTTCAAGCAATCCTCCTACCTCAGTCTCCCAAAATTGCTGGAATTACAGGCCTAAGCCACCATGCCCAGCCCTCCAAAAATCGTTTTCTTGTAAGAACACCAGTCAGTCACATTGGATTAAGGCCCACCCTATAGACTTCATTTAGCTTAATCATTTTAAAGGACATTTTCCTTTTTTTTAACTTTATGAGTCAGATAGTAAGTATCTTAGATCTTGCTGCTATGGGGTCTCTATTGCAACTACTCAATTCTGCTATTATAGCCTGAAAGCAACCATAGACCATGTAAATAAATGGGCAGGACTATGTTCCAGCAAACTATACAGAAACAGGCAGCAGTCTAGGTTTGGTTTGTGGACTATAGTTTACTGACCCCTGTCCTAAATAATCACAGTACTAATTTTCACACTTTAGGAAATGAATAACAATTCCATAATACCGTCTAATATTCAGTCCACATTCAATTTTCTCCTACTGTCTCAGGAATGTCTGTGATAGCTGTTTTATTTTAAATCAGGATCTAATCAGATTCCTTCATTGTATTTAGTTGTCACATCTCTTTAATTCTATAACAGTCTCAATATTCTTTTTCCATGACATTAACTTTTTAAAGAGCCCAGGTCAGTGGTCTTGTAGAATGTCCCACATTCTAGATTTGTCCTCATGGCATTATCCTGTATTTCCTATAATCCAGTGATCTCAACCAGGGGCGATTTTGCCCCTGGGGGATACTTGACACTGTCGGGGACATTCTGTTAGAACTGGGGGGAGGGGAGGGGGGAGAGGGATGCTGCTAGCATCTAGTGGATAAAAGCTAGGGATAAAGGCTACTACACATCCTACAATACACAGGACAGCCACCCCAACAGAGAATTATCTGTCCCCAAATGCTGAGGTCGAGAAGCCCTACTGTAAACGAAAACTTAAGTCTAGATAGGCTTGATTAGATTCATGCTAATGATTGTGGCAAGGAGGTCCCATCAGTGATACTATGTATTCATATTGCATCACATCTGGGAAAATACAATGTCAGACTCTTCCACGAATGGTGGAATGCAAAATCTGACCAACTAGTTAGGATGATGACTACCAGATCCCTCCATTCAAAGATAAGTCTTCCCCCACTACAGTGAGTAAGCAATATATGGGTACATCTTTAGCACCGTCCAAATATTTCCTTGCTTTCCCAGATCTTTCACTAATGGCTTTAGTTAGAATAATTCATCTAAATCTGTCATTACATTGAGGATTTCTATCATTTCTTTTATATGTACTAGCTAATATTCTGTAAAGAAGAGATTTTTCTTTTCTTTTTTTACTTCTCTCTCTCTCTCTCTCTCTCTCTCTCTCTCTCTCTCTCTCTCTCTCTCTCTCCCCTATGACTTTATGGCTTTTCATTTGCTCAATGAGTTATAATCATTTTTCTATTCAAGATTTCTCTAATTTGAGCACAAAGACCCTGTGTCCTTTCAACATGCCCCATAAGTCTTTGAGAGCTTCTTTAGCCAGGCTCACCTTGTATTTTTTATTACTCCTGACCCGGAATTAGCTATTTCTCAAAGGAGTCCTGGCTCCTTTTAGTAGTAAATGGTATTTAGAAACCAAAATCTAAATGTGATCACTGTTTCTTGAGTGATCCTTTCAATGAACAAGTCTAGGACTATATTTTTTAAATTATGAGTTTACACTAGAAAGGTACAGATGAAATCTATGGTGGTCAATTTCATGTGTCAACTTGACTAGGCTATGGAATAGCCAGATAGCAAATAAAACATTGTGAAAGTGTCCAGAAAAGATTGGCATCTGACTCAGTAGACTGAATAAAGAAGATCACCTTCACCAATGCAGTGGAGCCCCCAGTCCACTAGAGGCTTAAATAAAACAAAAAAGCATAAGAAGGGCAAATTTGTAGCCGGGTTCGGTAGCTCAGCCTGTAATCCCTCACTTTGGGAGGCTGAGGTGAGTGGATTGCCTGAGCCCGCAGGTTCAAGACCCACCTGGGCAACTTGGCGACAACTCATCTACAAAAAATCAAAAAACTAACCGGGCGTGGTAGCATGCGCCTGTGGTTCCAGCTACTTGGAAGGCTGAGGTGGAAGGATCACCGGAGCCCAGCAGGTCAA
>NW_007251230.1:471562-473479 GCF_000164805.1 Carlito syrichta
ACACACACACACACACACACACACACACACACACACACACACACACACACACATACAGTCGGCCCTCCATATCTGTAAGTTCTACATCCTGAATTCAACAGGCCATGGACCAAAAATATATATATTTTTAAATGGATAGTTGAATCTGGACTGAACATGTACATACTTTTTTCTGTCATTATTCCCTAAACAATATAGTACAACTGTCTATATAACATTTACATTGTATTAGGTATTATAAATAATCTAGAGATGATTTAAAGTAGACAGGAGGCTGTGTGTACATTACATGCAAATGCTGCACCATGTTATATAAAGGGTTGAGCATCTGTGGATGGGTTTTGGTATCCACAGGAAGTTTTGGAACCAATGCCTCATGGATACTGAGGAACGACTGTACGTCAATTGGTTCTGTTTCTCTAGAGAATATGAAAGACAGCATGAAGAAAGTATCACATGCATGGAAACCACATGTAAAGCTGCTTATAAATGGTTCAAGGTTATTGTAAAAGGAAGAAAATAGAAATTCAGATTTATATTCCTCAAATTCCCAATCTCACAAAATGGTGTCTGTACTCCAATTTTTTCTGCTCCATTCACCAAAAAGGAAATGGACATTTGCTAGGTATGTGTGAGGATCTGTGCTAGAGAATTTCACACTCAAGATCTCACTTGAACCTTGCCAATTACAATACTAGTAACAATTACCTGAGAGGTGGTTATGTTATCCTCATTTTTCACATGAGGGAACTAAGGGTCAGAGTAGTCAGGGAACCAACCTGAGTGCCCACAGCCAAACCAGGATTCAAACAGAGGCTGCCCTACTCCATGTATCCTGATTTCCCTGTCTCATCTTTTGCTTCTAGGAAAAAATTCAATCTGGGACTGAAAGAGTAAAAACCTAGGACTGAAAAAGTCAAAATCAAGCCTTCCAATAATTGTTCTGTTAAGCCAGACAGAAAAGAGACCAACTGGAAAGTTAGCAGAAAACAATATTTTTCTTAAGGTCAAGTCTAGGGTAACCCACTGTCCTGGTTATAGAACTGAAAGTCCTGCATCTCTGGCAGCTTACTGATCTGTGGCAAGCTGCCTCAACTGTAAAAATAGCAAATAAATAAATATGCTTTTTTTGTTTTCTTATGAGTTTAGGGGTCCCCAAGACTACCCCCACATTTGGAGATTTACTAGAAAGACACGAGACTCAACATATAGTTGTATTCACTGTTGAGATGTATTACAGGGATGTAGCAGAGATATACCCAAATCAGAAGAGGAAATACACAGGTGGAGTCTGGAGTGATCCATGTGCAGACTTCCTTACCAGGCTCTCTCCTGTGTTAGTCCACTCAGGCTGCCATAACAAAATTCTTCAGACCGGATGGTTTAAACAACAGAAATTTTTTTCTCAACATTCTGGAGGCTGAAAGTCTAAGATCATGGTACCAGTCAATTTGATTTCTGATGCGGGCTTTCTTCCTGGTCTTACAAATGACAACTTCTTGCTGTGTTTTCACATGGCCTTTCCTCAGTCTGGGCATGCAGGGTGGGGGGTGGGGGAGGGAGAGAATCCAAATCTGACTAATATGAGTTCTGGGAGGAAAGAGGAAAGGAAATTGGGAGAAGCAATATTTTATTTAATTGCTATAGTCCATGTTTTTGTCCCTCCAAAATGCATATGTTAAAACCTAATCCTCAGTATGATGATATTCATGTGAGGTGGGATCTTTGGGAGATAACTAGGTTGTGATGACAGGGCCTTCATAGGTAGAATTAGTGCCCTTATAGAAGAGACTGAGGGGAGTTTGTTCACCCTTCCACCATGAGAGGACACACATAAGATGCTCTGTGAGGAATGGGCCCGCGCCCGACATGCAATCTGCCAGTGCCTTGATCCTGGACTTCACAGCCTCCAGAAGG